>NC_064621.1:104148865-104453339 GCF_023898315.1 Schistocerca nitens | reverse complement strand
TTCATCATAAAACAGCGTCATGAAAAGTCTCATCCCATATTTCACTCCCTTAAGGGCTCTGTTTTCAGAAACACTGAAACGTATATTTTTTAATTTGTAACCGAGAAGTCAAATACCAATGTTCATAGGTGCAGCTTTAAAAATGCTTTAGCAGTTCTTTCATAATGATATACTTTCAAAACAAGGTTTCGATGCAGCTTTAAAAATACTTTAGTAGTTCTTTCATAATGATATACTTTCAAAACAAGGTTTCACCCAATATTTCCCTCCCAACGGACTAATTTTCCAAAAATGCTGAAACACGTATTTCTTTATTTCGACTGAGAAAGAAATACCAGTTTTCGTAGGAATAGCTTGAAAATTGCTTTAATAGCGACATTTTTCAAAACAACCCTTAACGCCCTATTTCACCCCTTAGTGTTGGAATTTCGAAAACACCCTTCTACAAACTTCAAGTTTCTATCCTTTAGCGGTTTGGGCTGTGCGATGAGTAGCCAGTCAGTCAGGACATTGCAAGTCTAGCTTCAGTGATTATACATGCGAGTGATAATTCTCATTTCAGCTTTGGCTGCAAGATGAAAGCATATGTACGTGTCACATAACTTCTGGACAGGTTGTTGATGAATGTCTACCTACTGCATAATTTTGATTATACAGCTATGCAAAATTCATTCCTGGTACGCCTACATTGTGTGTCTCTGGCTATTCCGTTCAAACTTTGTGGTCAGATCGCGTTTCCAGTTTGTTTTGTGAGTCATAAATATTCTAATAGTATAGCTTCAGAGCTATGGACTTTAATTAACTGCTCATGATAGTACAGTTGCTTGTTTTTATTACACAACAGACTGTTTACAAAGCTCTAGCTTTGAAGTTATTTTCAAATGTCTACAAACTCAAAGGCCAACAGAGCGGAGGAGCTTCGTCCATAACATACGTACTACAGACTTTAAAGCAAGTCTCGCTTCGCCTCTATGAAGAAACTATTTCGAACATTGAGACTGGGGATAGAAATAATACAATCATTAACAAGACATTTCATGTATAGGCTAGTTAATAAATCAATAGCTAAAAGAATGTCACCACAAATTTATCAATGCCAAAATAAAAGAAATTACAATCAACATAGATGTTGATGTAATGAGCTCATACTTCAGCTTTGAGTGTCCTCAGCAGACAACACTTACCTGCATTGCACTTACCTTTAACACAAGAAAATCTGCCTTACGTTCGTTTATACCACTGACATTCCCATTCCTCGTTCGAGGGATCATCCTAAAAATGTTAGCTACTTAACTGCTTTAGAAATTATAGTATTTCTTTACATTGTACTTCTTTACGTATGATGATTTTTCACTACAGCAGTAGGGATATTTACAAAGGAGGAATCTTTAAGTCTTTCAATAATTACAAATAAAAGTGCACGAGGTGTTCGAAAATTTATCTTAATCATTCTGAGATAATGATATGTCGTAACTCTAATGCAAGTTCCATGTCAAGAGATCCTAAAATATAAAACGTTGTGTTTTGCGTTAATGTTGGCCCTCCTGTGCAGATCCAATAAGTCATCTTTATGTGAATCGTAAAATTGGACAAAGTTTTTGCTAACAGTAAAATTTTACCAGTTTCTCGCTGGCGTGAAGGGCTGCGCTTTCTACTTTTGTTAGTTTTATATCTTAGGTAACTATAAAAAGAATAATATTATTAAAATAACATATTTCTCTATTGTTAGTGGAGTAGAAATAGACATTTAAGGTCACGAGGCATTACAGTTTTGTTATTTCGGAACAAATACCACAATTCAAAAATAAATACAAAATATGATACTTTATTTGACTTTTTAAGTTTTACAGTGTCAGTTAACATTGCATAGCAAGTGTCATAAAACTGATGTGCCAGTAAACAATATACATAAATCTACGTGCTTGTATGTGTAAGACTATGATTTTCGTCATAAAAAAGACCTGAAAATCAATTAACAAAGTGTGGTGCAGATAGTCTCCACTTAAGGGCTTTCGAATATGCATATTCCGATGTAACACCTGATATAAAGCATTCAGGGTTTCTCATTGATTAAATACTTCTTGTTAAAAATATCATATGGGTTAAGTGGGTAATGAGAATATTTGTCTGTTATCGGTTTCGCAAACTGGTTTGGTAAAAGATTTTTAAAATGTGCGCTGATATTTTACAGGACAACACAGTTTGTACAAACACTTCCGTAAAGAAGACAATTGTCATACCAGTAACATCATCCTTCATTTGCTTCACTTGAACAACATTTCGCCGCCTAATTTTGTGATGTATCGTACCCTTGTTTCATCATTCCGAGTTGTCTCCGATTCGGAGCATGAAATTTAATTACAGTCAGCTTACGAGCTGAGAACAGCAATAATATCATAGTTCTAAGAAAAAGGCTTTAGTTTTAGAATCTGCATTATCAAGAAATTGGTCAATGTTACTAAAACCATGAGACACAAGATTTTTATAGTTCAAATAAAAGACATTCAAAAACAAAAATGGGTGGAAATAATTTCAACTACGTTCAGAGAGTACGTTTAGAGAGGTCCACAATTTTTAACCGGCTGAAAACATATAAAATGAGAAATACTTTGAAGAGACCTGGTTTTAGTTATCAGTTTCCGTAGAACTGTTCATTTTGTACGTCGCTTAAATGGTAGCGTCAGTCAGCCGTCCTAAGCTCAAAGCTGAAAATTTTGGTCAAAAAAATTGCTTTGTACTAAATTCAATAATGTATTGTGGTTTCCAATGGTGTGGAATGTCGGGCAAATCCGCTGCAGTCAAGTGTACTGTCTGGAACAGTACTTCGTTATTGCACAAGATAAGTACGTTGTTAAACAAGTTGGTGATCAAAACAGTTAGAATGAATGTGACTGATAAAAGCATTGGAAGGTTGCAGGCGTCTGATAGGCTATTCTGCACCGCAGAGTGGCGTAGAGTAGAAAGAGAAAATGAAATTAATTTCCTTAGCACCGTTTGGCGATAGTCTACGAGAGAAACGTAACTAAAGAAGAAAACTAGAGACTGTCCTTTTGGTCTATGAGCGCATAACGTATTTATCCCAGTATGCATTGTATCTTGTGATAGAAATATTTTGCTGTCTAGATACGTGCCTTCCACTTACCGAAATAGTAGAAGTAGCCCGTTGAACAGATTTTACGATTGACATTATGGGTATGGGACTGTAGTACTCAACGTAACCGACACATGTGAGGAACAGATTTACTGAATGATTTACACGAATTATTCCTCTTGTTTTGCCATCGAAGGTTGCAGTAGGAGTACGTAAAAGTAATATATTTCTTTAAGTTCTCAACGTACCAACTGAACGCACTAAAATGTAGAAAAGATACATCTGCATTGTACATGCACAGCATGTATGTGTTTCCAGTTTGTTTATCTTACACATTCTTCGGAACGGCTACTTATTTTTTTGCGAAAACTTTTATAAACGATGGATGGTACTAGCAAGATGATGTGTAGGTGCTCTAAAAGAAATTTCTGTGATAAAAAACTGGGTTACAAGGTAACACCCGTCTGTAGATCTTGAAGATAATGTGTTAAGACTACTGTAAGGCATTTTGCTTCATCTTGTGACTGACATTCAGGGAGCTAATGGCTGAAAATATACCTTATCTCCTATCGACTCCTTCTCATGGTGAGATATGAAGCTTCTGGTGTTCAAGGCTGTCACAAGCACTCTGGAAAATCTCATTGGCTCAACTGTAGCATTTGCAAGGAATAAGAGTGAAACTGTATCTAATATCAGTATGTTTGGTACTAACACAAAAGTCCCAATTGGTTACTGCATGCGTACAAAGGAGTTTCAAAGTCATGTATTAAAACATCGTAGAGTACGTAATAAGGAGATCAAAGGATAGTCTCAGAAAATTCTCAACATTCATTAGGTCCGCAACTACGAGTCAATGTATAAACATACAGTGACTTTATAACTAAAACAAGGTGAACACCTAGGCAGTGTTGAAGTTACCCTTTTTCCAAACTTATGTCAAGGATGTGATGGTAGATCTCGTATTTGGACATCTGTGAATTTCTGTTGTGATTTAAGACATAAGTATAGCACAGAGTTTGCTTAGTCGTAACATCAGTATGTATATGAGTGAGATGACGTCGTCTGAGGAAAGGAGACAATAATGCTCTCGGGTGAACACTTGGAATTTCTGACTCGGCGAGAGACTCACTGTGTGTGACATCAACCACCTCCATATTTTTTTGAGATCAACGTTACCGCGCAACAGCTTTTAAAGAAAATCTCTACTCAGTGACAAAGACGCAAGTAGTCCATGCTTCGCTGAGGGGAGCGACTGTTCGTCCTCGTGACCTGCGGCGGGTGAGTAAGTTCATTGCAGCGCCATTCAACGGGAAGTCACAACTCTAACAAAGCAGCAACGTGTAAGAACTGGTAGAGGGGTACAGCCGTAGCAGTATCGTCGGTTCTGCCGTAAAGTGAAGCCCGGCAACTTCGGCCGAGTCCTTAGTCACTGCCGACGGCGGGTGTGCTCCGCAAGTGACGCGGCAGCAAGGTGGCGGTGGTGCCACTGTTAGAGCACCGTCAGGGCGCTGCCGGCGTGGACTGCGAGATGACGGACGCACTGGTTTCCCAGGCGGGGATGTTGCTGTAGGCAGGGACGGCGAGGACTAGCCCCAGACGAGTGGGGCCCCGCCGACGCGGCGACAGCGCCGCTACCGCCTCCGCCGCCACGCAGCAGCCTCACAGAGCAGCGGGCGAGGGGGCGGCGTTAGAGCGCCGTCTTGAAGCTGCCGGCGCGAGACGCGCGGCGCAGGAGGCGCACCGAGAGGCGGCTGGCGCTGGCGGCGGGGGCGGCACCCGCTGCGGGGGCGGCGGCGGCGGCGGCGGCGGCGGCCGGGCCCTCCTCCAGCGCCACCAGCGTCGTCTCCTCAGCCGTGGGCGGCCGCACGCGCCGCATGCTGCCCATCAGGCTGCGCTGCGTGAACGTCGAGCCGTCCCTAAGGGCACACCACGAGGCCGGCGTTCGCGTACCTCACATACCGAAGTGTGTCGATGTGATGGATGGATGGAAAGGGTCGTATGGGCGCACGACGGCAAGGTCTTCAGCGCCCGCTCAGTAACAGATTGAGACGGGTGTCAAGAAAAGACTCAGAACAGTAAGATAAAACAGAACGTAAAACACAGGTAACAAGCTAGGAAAAATATGGACCTAACCACACCGAAGCGTGGGACGAAGAATGCCGCCAGCAGTAAAACATGGACAACATAGGAAGAAAGTGGTAGATGGAGCTAAAACAATATAGCAGATGGAAGTGGCTGGCTGACCGCAAGGAAACAGGGAGGAGCCAGCCACTGTGCAATACACTAAAACCTCAAGCCTACAAGTTTAGGCCAGAGTCCAGACACATCACAAACCTTTAAAACCCTACATACACACGTCTCATAATTAGCTAATACACAGGGCAGATCACCATCAACTTTTGCTTCTGCCCTTGCATCACGGTATGAAATGCGGTCTGTTAAAATATGACGGACAGAGATGTGCACGAAACGGAGGATCCTCCCGCCGTAATAGAAAGCTATGTGTGAGAGGACAGTGGCCAATCTGAAGACGCGTGAGGCTCACTTCCTCCGGCCTGAGCAACCGGCAGGAGGAACGCCACGGCCGAGTTGTTGACTTCACCAACCGCAGTTTATTGGCCGTCACAGCCAGCCATTCTTCCTCCCACAACTCCATGCACTTCTTGTGGAGTGCAGAAATGACAGACTGCAAGGGAATAGGACACTGGACCACATCTTGCTCTCTGCAGACCTCCTTGGCAGCCCGATCGTCCTATTCATTGCCTCATATTCCTACATGACCAGGCACCCAGCAGAAGGACACCTCCTTACCCCGCCGTTAGAGCAAGTACAGTTGGTCATATATCAGCTGGACCATCTCCTTAGTTGTGTACAGATTCTGAAATGACTGTAAGGCACTAAGAGAATCAGAGGAGAGAAGAAATCGATTGCCCCGAACACGATTCATCCGCTCCAGTGCCTTCAGGATCGTTGCAAAAACGGTATATTCATCAGGGAGGCGAATCCAGGTAACATATTAGGTAACACTACAGAACAGCCAAGGAAATTGTCCTGTTTGTAGTCATCAGTGTAAACGACGGTAAAATCGTGATTCCCATCTAAAATGTTAAAAAACTGAGATTGGAATGTAAAATCTGGTGTACTATCTTTCTTAAAATTAGTCAAATCTGAAATAATTCTGGGTCTCCGGAGGATCCAAGGTGGAAACCTGCTCCAACCGCGACGGAAAACATGAAGACAAGCCATATCCATCGCAGAGAGGCAATCCTGTGCGCGAATGCCATAGGCCCGCGTCGCTCATTGCCGGTTATGAAATAGCCGTGCCAGAGGAGGCTAAGCAACGGTATGGTATGCAGGTGTGTACGGTGTGGACAAAGTTTTATACGCCTGGCGCGCAGTAAGTAGGAGCCGCCGCATATGAGGTTCACCAGCCTCTGCACAGAGGCTTGGTATGGGGCTAGTTCTGAATTCCCCAGTGGCCAACCGAAGCCCTTCATGGTGCACAACGTCCAACTTCTTTAAGTAAGAAAGCCTCCCAGACGCATACACCGTGCACCCGTAATCGAGCCGAGGTGGCACACAAGTCCTGTCGGCTGCCCATGTACTGTAGCTAAGACATTTTAAAATACTTAAAGCCTTAAGTGGTCGTCGTTTCAGGTCTTTAAGATGAGGTAACCACGTAAGCTTCGAGTCAAAAATGAGCCGCAGAAATCTCACCGAGTCTTTAAACGTAAGGACAGTGTCCCTCATCCCCAACTCAGGGAAGGTTAAAACCGATGGAGAACGGTGAAAAAGAACACATACGGACTTCTCGGTGGAAAACTTAAAACCACTCTAAGCAAACCCTATCTACACAACACACTACGGCCAACACGGGAAACTGACACTGAAAACGGACTGATATGCGTAGTATTTAGATATACTCTAAGACAAAAGAAAGCGATGCAGCACGAAGGGATTATGCGAATGGGACGGAAATCGGTAGATATGATTTACGTACAGAGACAAACAAATAATTATAATTTCATAATAAAATGGACGATTTATTTATGAAAAGGAGCTTCATGAGTTGAGCAAGTCAATAGCGCGTTGGTCCACCTCTCACCCTTATGCAACAGTTCTTCGGCTTGGCAATAATTGACAGAGTTGTTGGGTGTCCTCCTGAGGGACACCGCCCGAAACTTTGTCCAATTGGCTGGTTATATCGTCAAAACCCCGAGCTAGTTGGGGGGCCCTGCCCATAAAGCTCCAAACGTTCTCAATTGGGGGTAGATCTGGCGACCTTTCTGGGCAATGTCTCGTTTAGCAATCACGAATACAAGCATGCTTATTATCTTTGTGAAATGTAAGCCTAGGCTGGTCTGCTATGAATAGAACAAAACGGGGCGTAGAATATCGTCAGCGTAACGCTGTGATGTAAGGGTGCCTCGGATGACAAGCAAAAGGGTCCTGCTGTGAAACGAAATGACACCCCAGACCACTGTCTGGCAGTATACAGGGCAAGAGTCAGGTAGGTATCCATCCCATCACTGTTCGGGGCGTCTCCAGACACATCATCGTGGGTCAGTGGGGTTTAGTCCGAACCGGGAATCATGACTAAAGACTACTCCAATCAATGAAATTCCAAGCCGAAGGCGTGTCTGGAGTCGTCCCAGACAACGGTGGGATGACAATCGGACCGTCGTCCGTCATACGTTCCAATCATCAACAATGGTGGTTTGCGGTGCTCTTTCTCGTATTACGCCTTTCGTTCTCATCTCCGGCACTCTTACGGTACAGTGGCACATCGATGATATTCTACATTCCATTTTGTTACCCTTTGCTAAAGTCGTCCTTGACTTACATTTCAGAAAGATAAAACCCGCCCCATACTGCAAGAGTTTCTACTGCTTTTCTTTGTGGTTGCCAAACTCTTCCTTGGCCAGAAAGGTCGTCAGATCCCTCACCAACTGAAAACGTTTCGAGCATTATGGGTGGAGCTCCTCCAACCAACTCAGTATTTTGACGATCTAAGGTGCTAACTGGACTGAATTTGGTATGATACCGTCAGGAGCACATCCAAGAACTCTATCAAACAATGCCAAGCTTATAAGACGTGTATATTTCTATTGTCTATTGTCAAATCACAATTTATGAAAGATGTTTATATTTTATTAATAGGATTAAGTAGGAATAATTAATATTTTTCATGTTTGAAATAGTAATGGTAGCAGGGAATGTCTGCACCAAAGTATTGTTTCCCGGAAGAGACCGCACATTGATATAGTTTTAAAAAGGGCGGGAGAGACCGCGTATGGATACATTTTAAGAAAAGAGCGGGAAAAACCGCGCATTGATACATTTTGTAATGGTAGCAGGGATTGTCTGCATCAGAAAGCATTGTTGGCGGCAGAGACCGCACTTTAGCATTCGTAAGAAGTCAGTAGTAAGCGAGATGTGAAGCGAGTCGGTAGCAGGTCTGAAGCGAGAGGTAGAGAGGAACGGTGTGCCTGCCAGCCATCAGTTATGATTTACAAGAGATTATAAACGGAAGTACAAACACATCAGCTAGCTACTATCATAAAAGGAACTAATATTATTGGATTATTTTTTTGAGAAGCTCAAGACTACTGAAGGTATGTTTGCGCAATGCTAGTTGTAAGATTATTGTAAAAAGTAAATCCCCTTTGAACGTTTGTAAAAGCATTTCATTCAGAATATAACTAATTTTGGCCAGCAACATTGTATTATTGATTATAATCCATCGCAAAAACCATCAACGTACACTTTGCAAAATTTTATTGTTGTCAAGAAAAAGTTTAACTATGAATTACGCAAATTCAGTCAAATTAATTAAAGAATAACGTCAGATTTGCTATTAAAGAATAACGTCAGCTTTGGTAATAAATACAGCCACTTATTATGACAGCTCACCAGCAGCTAATAGAGTATAGTAAAACTGAGTAGTATATTCATGTCGCAGTTCGATGTAGCAGTCAGGTGGCGATCCAGTAACAGTAAAAAAGGTTTGGGTTATTGCAGGTAAATCACTTTTAACAAGCAGCATTTAAATTTGTATGCGATGATTGAGAAAGAGAATTAATTTCAAAGGGAAGAGTACATTTGTTATTATTAAGCAAGAGATAGAAATACTAAGGGAAGGTTTCATAGGTTATTGCAGAAGGGAAGGTTGCGTAACAAAAGAGATATGGAGGAGACGAGAAGGTTCCAAGCTAAATAACTCCTTGCATAAGAGCCAGAGGTGGACTACCGTTTTACTAACTTGCTAAACTTTTTAAACTTTTTATCTTGAATAAATCATCGACTTTTTCTGAAATTGTAATTTTTCCGTACATGTCCTTCACATCCATCGATTACGCTCCCATTCGGATAACTCCTGCCTGAAGCGTCGTATTTTTTGTCGTAGACTATATGGATGTGTAGAACCCTGTTACGATGGAAGAGAGACCTGAAAGCCGGCCGGAGTGGCCGAGCGGTTAAAGGCGCTACAGTCTGGAACCGCACGACCGCTACGGTCGCAGGTTCGAATCCTGCCTCGGGCATGGATGTGTGTGATGTCCTTAGGTTAGTTAGGTTTAAGTAGTTCTAAGTTCTAGGGGACTTATGACCACAGCAGTTGAGTCCCATAGTGCTCAGAGCCATTTAGAGACCTGAAGGCCTTAATAATATTAGTTTAAGTAAATAAATAAAAAATATGCAATATCACATGGGAATGATTCAATAGTAGTTGGACTATGGAAGCAAGCTGGAGATGGTGCTGTAAGCAAGTTAACAGAGAAACAACAAAATTTTAGGGTCGGCGAGACATTACCTACTGATTGGATTTCTGCTTTGATTCATCGCTTGCACGTAGAAGGACACAATACTGATATTATCTACGGATCTCTCTGATACCAGTCAAAGATTTTCTCTAAGGCCATGTGAAACAGGCATCTGTACCAGCGGGGCATATAAATAGGAGAGTAGCAGGGAGAATTCAAAACAAATACTGAACCTGAAGTTAGTGCTAGACCAAATGAATACAGGTGGTATGAAGTATGTCGTAGCATCTGATGGTTTTAAGGAGGAGTATGGAGCGACTGACATAAGTACTCTCATGAACATCGTGCAGGTACTTCGACTGGACCAGAAGCCCCACAATCATATTCACCCTACTGTAAACAAACAACAGACCAAGATTCAAGTTGAGAGAACCACTTTCAAGAAGTTTGTAAATGAAGACTGAGTGACTGTCTCTCCCGTCTCTTCTTTAACTGTGCTCTGGGAAAGGTAATTAGAGAGTTTCGAGAGGAGTTAGTTAGACAGGACTTCTAAGTAGTATTTCCGCGCGGCACAGTCGAAGATGGTTCAATGTTGATTGCCCGGAATTTGCCGACGATCTGGCACACACACCTAACTCAACAGAAATTTCAGTGTATCAGGTCAGTGCCCTCAGGTAACAAGAAGCAAAGGTAGGGTTACACGTGTCGCCTGAATAAAATGCAACACAACAGGAAGACAGTGATGACTCTCCAGGCGCACTGCATCAGGAGAAGGAAGAAAACAAGAAAACCAACAGGTTTAAATTCCTGGCAGAATATCCGACATCCGGTCGTTCCGAAAGACTAGAACTATTAACCCGAATAAACAAGGGGCAAATGGCATAGCAACT
This sequence comes from Schistocerca nitens, assembly GCF_023898315.1. Classification (NCBI taxonomy): domain Eukaryota; kingdom Metazoa; phylum Arthropoda; class Insecta; order Orthoptera; family Acrididae; genus Schistocerca; species Schistocerca nitens. The sequence continues at coordinate 104,442,597 of NC_064621.1, read as the reverse complement.
GACCAGCAGTACGTATAACGAAACGCGTCTCTCCTGTAAGTCAAACATAAGACAGTACCAGATGATCACCTGACCCGAAGCCCCGTACAATCCCGAGTGTCTAGTACTCAACAGGAATAGTCTCACGCACAAATCTGAAACAGAGGAGAGAAACATGATGAGGAAGTTATGGGACCAGTCAAGTAACGAAATTAAAAGGCGGTGAAACCAAGGCCTCCACGAGTGCTGCACAATAATATGGACTTCGCTAAGAACAAACATCAAGCCTTGTGTGGACGTCCCAGCAGGTTGTCCAGTCATATATCCTCCACTACTGGCGAAGGAGGGAAAAAAGGTCATCCAAACTGAGAAAAGTTATAAAAGATCTGCAGGAAATGCGATGTGCAAAAAGAGACCTAAAAGATCGGACATACTTCGGGAGATGCTTAAGCAAGTGACGTCCAGAACAAGGCACCAAGACGAAGGAACAGTGTACGCATAGCATACGCAACTACTGGGCGAACGACCAAAGAACAATTTCGTATACAATAATTGAATATCGTGGTCCTTAGTGGGGCTATACGAAACAAGGAGAAAACGGAACTATCTCAAGGGCATTTCACAACGTCGTAATCGCTTTCGGACGGTCAGTGGTCATGTTCAGACTGTCAGTGGATAAAAATACGAGACGCTGAAACGTTATAAAACCAGAAAATTACGCTAAATATCTGTCTAGCAAAAGAAAATGAAATCAAAGCCATATACAGCAAGCAGTGACGTAAATTATCCATTCCGCTGTCGACAATACTCAATGCAACAATAGGTAGACGTCGAAGTTTCTTAGCGTAGTGAAATCATATGTATGTCTTTAAACACATGTAACACACGCAAAGACAAAAGTACTTCGCCAGATTATACAGGGTGATTCAAAAAGAATACCACAACTTTAAAAATGTGTATTTAATGAAAGAAACATAATATAACCTTCTGTTATACATCATTACAAAGAGTATTTAAAAAGGTTTTTTTTTCACTCAAAAACAAGTTCAGAGATGTTCAATATGGCCCCCTCCAGACACACGAGCAATATCAACCCGATACTCCAACTCGTTGCACACTCTCTGTAGCATATCAGGCAGTGGACCATACAACAGATGTACGGGATAACCACTCCGGGTGGAAAGTTGCTTCATCACTAAACACAATCTTTGAAACGAAAGATTCATCTGTTTACATTTGAGCAACGATAAAATCACAGAAATCGATTCTTTTAATCTTATCAGCTGCAGACAGTGCTTGAACCAATTTCAGACGATAAGGTTTCATAACTAACCTTTTTCGTAGGACTCTCCGTACAGTAGATTGTGGAATTTGCAGCTCTCTGCTAGCTCTGCGAGTCGATTTTCCTGGGCTGCGAACAAATGCTTGCTGGATGCGTGCTACATTTTCATCACTCGTTCTCGGCCGTCCAGAACTTTTCCCTTTGCACAAACACCCATTCTCTGTAAACTGTTTATACCAACGTTTAATACACCACCTATCAGGAGGTTTAACACCATACTTCGTTCGAAATGCACGCTGAGCAACTGTCGTCGATTCACTTCTGCCGTACTCAATAACACAAAAAGCTTTCTGTTGAGCGGTCGCCATCTTAACATCAACTGACGCTGACGCCTAGTCAACAGCGGCTCAATCGAACAAATGTACAACTAAATGAAACTTTATAGCTCCCTTAATTCGCCGACAGATAGTGCTTAGCTCTGCCTTTTGTCGTTGCAGGGTTTTAAATTCCTAAAGTTGTGGTATTCTTTTTGAATCACCCTGTATACTTATATTACACATGGTAATCTGCATGACATTTGAACAGTTTCAGAAACATAAATTTTTGAGACAGCTTTTAAACTTCAGCATTCGTTAAAAAAGGGTAGAAGGGTAGTGGGATGAGAGGAGTGGACTTTTAAGGCCAAATGGATCCTAAACTGGCAAGGGAATGGGCAGTGACACAAGGGAGACTTCACTCTAGAAAAAGTAATCTCACATTTCCAACGTCACTACGGAGGCAGTGCTGGCTCTTCCTGCTACATTCGAGGCGAAGAGGCGGGCATTTAGGTCGGACGTTTTTCATTGTCGCCAGACCAACACCTCAGCGAAAAAGAATGCCTCTCTCTGTGGAAGCGTGTTTACGCAGTGAATTTGAAAACGGCCGACGCATTATCTTGGGACTTTTTCACTGCATTGATTCTCTGAAACCGAAAAATTAAATGAACCTTCCCATCCTACCATCCCTTTCATTGGCAACACGTCGGCAGGTTCGAAATCGCTGGGAAAATTACACAGAAGCGCCAAACAAACTGGTATTGGCACGCATATTCAAATACAGTGATATGTAAACAGGCAGAATACGGAGCTGCGGTCTCCAACGTCTATATAAGACAACACGTGTCTGGAGAAGTTGTTAGATCGGTTACTGCTGCTACAGTGGCAGGTTATCGGGATTCAAGTGAGTTTGAACGTGGTGTTGTAGTCGGCGCACGAGCGATGGGACACTGCATCTCCGAAGTTGCCATTTTCCCGTACGACCACTTCACAAGTGTACCGTGAATATCAGGAAACCTGTAAAATATCAAATTTCCGACATCACTGCGATCGGAAAATATCCTGAAGAAATGGGACCAACGACGACTGAAGAGAATTGTTCAACGTGAAAGATTGCTGCAGATTCCAATGCAGAGCCATCAACAAGTGTCAGCGTACGAACCATTCAAGAAAACACCATCGATATGCGCTTTCGGAACCGAAGTTCCAGTCGTGTACCCTTGATGACCTCACGACACAAAGCTTTACTTCTTGATGCAATAATTTACTAACAGCCGTATGATTTGTAGAAGTGGCCAGGCCACCAAGAGCTGTTGCAGGACGATTGATTCACGGATCCAGTTATATGGCTCCTTCCGTGCATAGCGATTTTACGACTCTGACGAGTGGGGCCTGAAGATGGCATCAATGTAATGCCGAAACTTGTAGCAAATAGAAGTTCATAAAATAAAATAAACTTCTACAAATCATACGGCTGCGGGTAAATTATTGCATCAAGAAGTTCATACCAGCCGTCGTGCCACGATCCATAATGGATGAACGAAGACAAAGCTTTACGTCTCACCTGGGCCCGTCAACAACGACACTGGACTGTTGATGATTGGAAACATGTTGCCTGGCCGGACGAGTCTCGTTTCAAATTGTATCGGGCGGATGGACATGTACGGGTGTGTAGACAGCCTCATGAATCCATGGACCCTGCATGTCAGGAGGGGACTGTTCAGGCTAGTGGACGCTGTGTGAAGTTGTGGGGCGTGTGCAGTTGGAGTGATATGGTACCACTGATACGTCTAGATAAGACTCTGACGGGTGACACGTACGTAAGCATCCTGTCTGATCACCTGCATCCATTCGTTTCTATTGTGCATTCCGACGCAATTAGGCAATTACAGCAGGACAATGCGACACCCCACATTTCCAAAACTGCTACAGAATGCCTCCAAGGACATTCTTCCGAGTTTAAACACTTCCTCTGGCCACCAAACTCCCTAGAATTGAACGTTATTGAGCATAGCTGTGGTGCATTGCAACGTGCTGTTCAGAAGAGATCTCGAACCCCTCGTACTCTTACGGATTTATGTACAGGCCTGCAGGATTCATGGTGTCACTTCCCTCCAGCACTACTTGAGACATTAGTCGAGTCCATGCCACGTCGTGTTGCGGCACTTCTGCGTGCTCGTAGGGGCCTACAGATATTAAGCAGGTGTACCAGTTTCTTTGCCTCTTCATTGTTCTTATAAGTGCGAAATTTGCCTACCAGATGTACAAGGTTTGACAGTTCGAAACTGTACTGGGATTTTAAATTCATAAAATATTGTTATAAAGCTGAACGAAATCGTCATTGGAAAATCAAAACGCTCGTCTCTGTGGAACTAGCATGAAGAAAACGACGAAATCAGTAGCGTGTTCGCATGCTACCGTCGTTAGCATCTATGGAAAGCTGTTGAAAGAAGGAGAAACCCAGAGTAGGTGACCAAGTGTTGAACGTCAACGTCACATTACAGAATGTGGGGGCCGGAAGTTTGCCCGTTTTTAAGAACGTATTGGTGGCGACCTTTGGTAGATTTGAAAACAGTACCATGCCAGTGCATGCACAAGTGTTTCGGAGCACATCTCTCTTATTGAACATAGGGCTCAGCAGCAGACAACCCCAGCGTGTTTCAACGTTGACGCAATGACATCGACGGTTACGATTGTAGTGGAAACAGGATGGTCTAATGTATCACGTGTCTTGTTAGATCAGGTCAGTGTCGGGATAGTCGTCATCTAAGTAAATGGCTGCTCTAAACACGCACCGGCGCTACGGGTGCATTCTGGAGGGACAATTTTATGCTGTGGGGAACATTTACCTAGGCTTCCCTTGGGACCTGTGGTAGTAATTGTAACGTCTCTTAGCAAAAGACATATTATGTAATAAAGAGAAAACATTGTGTGTCATGTTTTGTTCTTGTATAAAATTATGTTCCGTTTTTTTTTATTTATTTTAGATAATATCTGTGTCGGCGAGTACTGAAACCGCCACAGACGATACTTATTAAATATCAAACAAAGATGAGAATGCGTGACTAGTATAAATAATACAGAACGAACATTAATCTCTCTGTCGTCTTCTTGGAGTTACGTGAGTAGGATAGCCTGAGACGGTATATTGCTTTCTTTTGTCAAGATTGAGAGAGGGACGCCATTACGTACTCATTGTAAAGGTGTGTAATAATTAATTGATTTGTTTAAATGTTTTGAATAGAGTTACTTAGTGAAACCTTGCATTATGATTTGTAATAAGCTTGCCTGGCATATTATCCCATCCCTTTAAGACATTTTCAGTTATTTAAATATTTTTCGTGGTGCACAGCTGCGCTACGAACGAACGAGCCGCTGCCGCGGCGCATTCAAACTGCATTAAATGAAATCTATCATACCGCAAAGAAGCGGGAAAGTAATAGTGAAATAAAATTATTTCTTTCAGCTTTCGGACTTGCAGAGCAGAGCAGCAGATTTTATGATGTGTTTTGCAGGTTGACGCGGGCTGCTGATAATATATTACTAACAGTACAAAAAAAAGATAATTTACCTTCATAACATAAAAGAAATCTTGCTGTGCTTAGTTCAGGTCTGGCAAACCTTATAGTAAAAACGTCTTTTTCTCCGATAATAGTCTCATGTTCTTGTGCTAGTCGTGGTACTTATTGGTGTTTTACTGTTAACAAAAATCCACTGCAAAATTTTGATGTTGAACAATCATTGCGAACTGTAACATCAGTATTCATAACAAAGTAATTTTCATTAACCTTTTCAATAACTATAAAGTAGGGAAGATATGTTGAACTTTATAGTGAGTTACGGTAACGAAAAAATGTTCCTTTAATAGAAAGCCAGATCCAGAAGAATAAGAACATAATATTTTTTTTGTTGAAAATTAATGATCCCAAGAAAGTCACGGCACAGCATCACTAAAAGGTATTTCGGGGCTCTTTTCGCAGTAACATATTTCATTTAATATATGAGTTGTTACGCGAGTAATAGTAAAACAAAGCAAATAATATAGGAGCCAGCGAAACTGTCGCCCAACGTGGGGCCCGAATTTGCAGTGGCCACGAAAATAATAATGTTTTATGTGTTTTCTTTCATTGTCTATTGTTATATACATGTATGTTGTTATATCCTAGCCAGTAATGCCAACCGAGCCCGCTGCCAAAAAGGTTGGCAGCATCAAAGTCCGGACGCCGTCCGCATAAGCAGCGCCAGCGAGACAGGAAATCGCCGCAAGTCTGCGCGCGCCACCGCTGGCTTCCGGCTTCTTAAGCGCTGGAGTCGCGAGCACTAGGACAGTTCTGGATTCGCCGCTCAGTTGTATACTCGCCACCGAATTGTGTACCTGATAGTCAGTTGTGTGTTCATCGCAGCAGAGTTGTTGGTTGTCGTCGGCCGACGCTGACCAACCCGCTCCGACTCGAACTAGACAGATTTCTGTAGACCATGTTCACCACTGTGTTCTGTGTCGTCGTTAATAAAGATAAGTACCGACTTTCATTTAATCCGAGTGTTTGGGTTTTCATCTTTCTGTTTACTGTTCCAGCGGACCGGTCGGCCCGCTATTAAAAGTGTGGCGGTGACTTGGTAGGCCGTTTCTACAGCGAAGTGTTGTCGCTACGAAGGCCGTCACAAAATATGTATTTAGTGCTAAATGTATGTATGTGTCTCATGATTAATGCCATGTATTAATGAATGTACAAAAATTTTTTCATGAAAAGACGCGCCACTGCAAGCGAGTCAGAGGAAAAGATCCTGATAGTACTGAGAAACTGTAACGACTACATAAACCGGGGGCAGCCGAACCCCGAAATCAGATAAACTAAAGGTAAGACTACAGAGTAGTTGTCCTGTTTGTAGAAGCTTAACCCCAGTGAAGTGATCTCATATCGCTAGTGGTGTGCGTAGTTTGACCTTAGTATTTATGACATGCAAAGTTGAGTGTAGATAGTAATTTTTAGTGTGCAGTGTATTGTAGATAAATTAACATATTTTGTGTGCAAGTGGCAAAACTGTCAGATCTTGTGTTCGAGTAGGTAATTTATGAATATGGTTAAATTGCGTAGTCAACGTCCGAGCAATACGGATACTGAGGAACAGCCATTAGTTAGTGCAGGAAATGTAGAAACGGGTGCATTAAGCAGTACAAGTACTCTCTTTGAGGATATACCATGCGAAAATGTGGGGGCAGGGGCACAGGAAGTGGTGCCACCGCCCACCAGTGCTCAAGGAGATGTAGATAAAGAAATTGCACCACCCCCAGAAAAGCAGGAAGCAGAGAGTGGTGATCTGCCTGGTGGGTATTCACTTCAGGCGATATTAGAGCGCGTGCTGGATTACCAGTCAAAATTTGCGCAACAACAAGCTGAAAGGGACGAAAAAATTGAGATCTTTCTCGCACAGCAAGCTGAGCGAGATCGCCAGCAGGCTGAGAGAGATCGCCAGCTAGCTGAGCGGGACCAGCAACTTGTGCAATCGTTAGAATTAATGAAAAAAGGGATTGCCTGTATGAAACAGAATTATGAGTCGATACCTAAGGCCGTGCAGGAGTTGACTGTACAGGTCAACAACCTGCAAGTAGCAAACACTAACATTGTAGACGAGATAGGTGTCTTAGCCAACCGATTAGAAAAGCTAGAAATAGATTCCACACAGCTTGTAGAGCAGAAGTGGAACGAACAAGCGACTAAAATTGAAACCGAATTCAACTCATGGCTAGAAGCGAAGGAGAGTGAGATCGACAAAAATATTAATTTTAAGGTACAAGCAGCCATGGCAGATAGAGATTCCGAATCGTTCAGTACCGCAGTAAATAGTCAAGTACAGAACGACGTGCAAACCATCAAACAAATACTCAGTGAGGATATTCCGCAGTGGCAAGTGAATATTAGCAAACGGATATCCGACTTCGAAAAGGGTTTAGCACAGAGCAGCAAACATCTTGAACGTGAAACTATGTTGCCAACAGCCAATGTTTTTGGCAACGCACAAACTTATACGCGACGCAACAATGGTGAATCTTTAGGCGATAATGCGAAGAGCTGTAGCTTCGGTTCGGAGAAAAAGCCTATGTCCCAGGAGCAAACCAGTATAGTCCAAAAATATTAGTTGAAGAAAGTTTGATCAAAAATAGGCAGTTTCAAACGTTTACTACTGAACGGAAGTCAGTACACCCAGTAGTATTCATAAAAAGCTTTAAAAATATCTTGCCTAGTGTGTGGAACGAAGCACAGAAAATTCAATACGTAATGCCATACATTCAGGGTGATGCAGCGTTGTGGGCTACGGAAGTAGCAGACAGCTGCATGACGTATGAACAGTTCGAAAGGGCGTTTTTGTCGAAATACTGGTCGCCTTGTATACAAGAGCGGCTAAGAAAAGAAGTATACAATCCCGAACCGTACTTACCCCATCTTGGGAATTTGAGACGGTATTTCGAGAAGTATATAAACAAGACGCGCTACTGGGATGAGCCGATCTCACCAAGAGACATAACAAGACTCCTGAAATCACGTTTACCCATTCATATCAAAGAGAAATTAATACACGTACCAGAGAACGACATGGAACATTTCCTGTCTGTTCTAGATTCAATAGACTTAATCCAGGAAGACGCAAAAGCAGCGTGTGATCAGTCACGGAACAATGGATCAGGGTGTAAACATGACAGAAATAATAGTGCACAAAACCACAACCATGGAAATGGTGGGGGTGGTTACAAGCGGCAAGAGCATTCGCAAAATGGTAATAATGGTAGAAGTCAGAACGGGTATGGGCAGCCGTCCCATAATAAAAAGCGTCGATTTGACGACCGGTACGATTCCGGACTGCCAGGGACCAACCGCTGGAAAAATGCGCGAGGTCAGTGGCATAGCAATTACAGCGACAGTAATCGCAATTGGAATCAGAATCAGCGACCAAGCCCAGAACGGCAAGGTAATGACCGGTACGATAACAACAGACCACCACTGCAAAACGCGCCTATTGCGCAGTAGTGGCGGCCTACAAATCAAAACATACACATAGTAGAGGTCGCGGACAATAGCCGTCCAAGTATCTCGCAAGCAAGCCATCCAACAAACTAGAATCGGCCACGATATGCTCTCCATCGCTGGCCGAGGGGTGGAGTGGGAGCAACACGAATGACAATAATATGCCTGGAATACATATGCTGCGATACAACGACGGTATCAGTATGGATAAAGATCTACTGACCGAACCGCATGAATGTAAGAAACATAGCAACGAAAATGTGCAAGCCATAATAGAAGCGAAAATCAATGATGTTGCAGTAAATATAATCATCGACACAGGTGCCTCAGTGAGTGTAATGAGTACAGAATTGTTTAAAGCGCTGGGGAAGGGACGTAGCATACCGACTTTCCCGGTTAATAATTGCAAGGTGTCTGGAGCTATAAGTGCACAGAGCCAATTAGTTAAGTACCAGGTGCAGGTGGAGGTTTGTAAGGAGGGCGAAACCATAGTGAGCTCGTTCCTCATTGTTAAAGGGTTAAGGGTGGCCTGCATTCTGGGAGAAGATTATCTCCGTGAGAGGGACGCACTGATCGACCTCTCCTCGGGAAAACTAAGCATAGTTAATAAAGGTAGGAGGACTGATTTGTCTATGATGAAATCGAAGGAGGTACTTGTGCCATGTTGCAACCGAATTAATATCAAATGTAGGAACCCCTGGGTACTACACCTCAATGATTATTCACCTGTGACGGATCTCTATTATCCAAGTATAGAAGATAGAAATTTTGAAACAAATGTTCATGCATTTCAAACCAAAGTACAGGAATCTGAAAGTTTAAGCAGCATACAAAAACAACAGTTGACGCAGCTGCTATCGGAATATACCATGGTATTTACCGACCGACCAGGAATAATCAAGGGGTACCACTATCACATAGAGGTGATGCCCCACAAAACATACTGTCGCGCATCTTACTCCATCCCTTGGTCGAGGAGGGAAGTAGTGGCTAAAGAGATTTGAAAGACATTAGAGTGGGATAGTAAAATTATTTATTCAGTGACGTGTCAGATGTAAATAGTAGTAGTTATGAGAAGATTTCAATTGTGTTTTAGAGTATAAGTATGTTAGCTTTAAGAAAGAATTTGTGTGTATTTAAAATTTTGTGGAAGTAAAACATAAATAAGTAAGCATAGCATGAAAGTAGAATCAGTAAACTGAGCAATAGCATGCAAATTGAAGACTTTGTTTTCAGACAATTAGTGTCATTAAAATACAATATGCTCATCAAGCAATGAACAATCTTTTTGTTGATAAAATAATGATTAATTTCTTGAATAATTTTTCATTTCTAGTAAGTAAGTACAATTAATGATGACATCTCATATACACTCCTGGAAATGGAAAAAAGAACACATTGACACCGGTGTGTCAGACCCACCATACTTGCTCCGGACACTGCGAGAGGGCTGTACAAGCAATGATCACACGCACGGCACAGCGGACACACCAGGAACCGCGGTGTTGGCCGTCGAATGGCGCTAGCTGCGCAGCATTTGTGCACCGCCGCCGTCAGTGTCAGCCAGTTTGCCGTGGCATACGGAGCTCCATCGCAGTCTTTAACACTGGTAGCATGCCGCGACAGCGTGGACGTGAACCGTATGTGCAGCTGACGGACTTTGAGCGAGGGCGTATAGTGGGCATGCGGGAGGCCGGGTGGACGTACCGCCGAATTGCTCAACACGTGGGGCGTGAGGTCTCCACAGTACATCGATGTTGTCGCCAGTGGTCGGCGGAAGGTGCACGTGCCCGTCGACCTGGGACCGGACCGCAGCGACGCACGGATGCACGCCAAGACCGTAGGATCCTACGCAGTGCCGTAGGGGACCGCACCGCCACTTCCCAGCAAATTAGGGACACTGTTGCTCCTGGGGTATCGGCGAGGACCATTCGCAACCGTCTCCATGAAGCTGGGCTACGGTCCCGCACACCGTTAGGCCGTCTTCCGCTCACGCCCCAACATCGTGCAGCCCGCCTCCAGTGGTGTCGCGACAGGCGTGAATGGAGGGACGAATGGAGACGTGTCGTCTTCAGCGATGAGAGTCGCTTCTGCCTTGGTGCCAATGATGGTCGTATGCGTGTTTGGCGCCGTGCAGGTGAGCGCCACAATCAGGACTGCATACGACCGAGGCACACAGGGCCAACACCCGGCATCATGGTGTGGGGAGCGATCTCCTACACTGGCCGTACACCACTGGTGATCGTCGAGGGGACACTGAATAGTGCACGGTACATCCAAACCGTCATCGAACCCATCGTTCTACCATTCCTAGACCGGCAAGGGAACTTGCTGTTCCAACAGGACAATGCACGTCCGCATGTATCCCGTGCCACCCAACGTGCTCTAGAAGGTGTAACTCAACTACCCTGGCCAGCAAGATCTCCGGATCTGTCCCCCATTGAGCATGTTTGGGGCTGGATGAAGCGTCGTCTCACGCGGTCTGCACGTCCAGCACGAACGCTGGTCCAACTGAGGCGCCAGGTGGAAATGGCATGGCAAGCCGTTCCACAGGACTACATCCAGCATCTCTACGATCGTCTCCATGGGAGAATAGCAGCCTGCATTGCTGCGAAAGGTGGATATACACTGTACTAGTGCCGACATTGTGCATGCTCTGTTGCCTGTGTCTATGTGCCTGTGGTTCTGTCAGTGTGATCATGTGATGTATCTGACCCCAGGAATGTGTCAATAAAGTTTCCCCTTCCTGGGACAATGAATTCACGGTGTTCTTATTTCAATTTCCAGGAGTGTAGTAATGTAACAGGTGTAATTGTGTTAGAATTAAGGAACCCTGAGAGAGAGTCTCTACTGGACAACAATTGACTTTGTAGTACGAAACAATTATGTGATATAACGTTACTGCCAATAGTGATCTGAGAACGACACTGGAGCAGAATTCAATCAAAGACAAACCCGTTCCGTGTAACCTATGCTTTGTATATATCGATGCTTCAATTGAAGCCTGTGTACTTGGTACATGTCCGTGAATATTAATTACGCGGTACGCGAATCAAGTCAATCAACGCGGAAACTACACTGCAGTCCTGTAGGACAGATCATTAAAAAAAATTACTAGTACTAAATGAAGTATTTCATGGGAAGAAGCCAAAGAACAGATCCTCGAATTACAGAAACAAGCAGAGAAAATAGGCCTTAAAATTTCTTTTGAAAAAACCAAAATAATCACAAATATAAAAAAGCGAATGAAATATCTTAAAGTAAGAGACCAAAAGATCGAAATTGTTAAAGAATTCAAATATCTTGGTGAATGGATTAGCTGGAACGCCCTTGAGAAAAAAGCAATAGAATTAAGAAGAAACAAAGTTGAACTAGCCTTTCAGCTTACTAAAAATACTTATAATAAAAAGTCCCTCTCATGGAATTCAAAAATAAAACATTACAACATTGTCAAGGCTAGAGATCAAAGAAAGAAAAATATTGAGAAAAATTTTAGGCCCCAAATTTCATAACGACAAACTAATTCATACCAAAAATGAAACACTCTACAAAACCACAGAAAAACTTTCGGATACAATGAGGAAAAGAAGAATTGAGTTTTATGGGCACATTCTCAGAATGAACCCAAATAGACTTACAAAAAGAATGTTTGACTACTTCAGGAATAAAAAATCCAAACCAAATTGGTTTATCCAAACAGAGAAAGACTTAAGAGAACTACACATCACAGAAAAAATGCTCACAGACAGGACCGCAAAAATGATAAGCAAAGACAGAAAAGAGGGATTCCAGCTCCAAAATAGGAAGAAAAGAACGATTGTCATCTCTGATGAGGAAAGAAAAGCAAGATCAGAAAGAATGAAGCAGTACTGGGCGAAAAGAAAGGCACAGAACACACAGAAGTGATTGATTCAACGTACCCCAAAGTTGGGTGAAACGAAGAAGAAGAAGAAGAAGAAGAAGTATTTATTGAGCAATATGCCCAAGTCCAGCTCTCATGCACATGGTAAAATCTGTTTGCTAGATGGGTGATAACCTGGCAAGCTACACCGTAAAAGGAAAAGAAAACTATGTACAAAAAAAAAAAAAACAAAATCACACATCTTTCAATTTACTTACATGCCTAGTAATAATATTAAAAGTGTGTAATGACATGGTAAACACAATGGACTCAATGTAGATGAGAGTGATTATGCTAAAATAAACTGTGTGCATAAACAATCTAGGAAAGGACGGAATATTGTGTGTAGCAGGGACAGAAAATAACTGTTGTATCTGCACCAATATATACGTCGGTATAAGTCAAGTGTTGAGTGACTAACTGTCATAGTGCAGTGCTCAACGAACAATATACTGTGTGTAAAAACGGTAGTTAGTGATCCGTTCGGAGTCGATTCAAACAAACATCGCTCGACGGAATCATTTAGTGTGTGTGAACCGAAACATTTTCGCGTGTTGAGAGACGCTCTGGCAGCGTATCGACCGTGAGAACAAATGAAAGTGTGTAGTACAACGCGCGTGTGACGAGCCCTAAATACCAGTGTCACAATGCGATTCACTTGTGAAGCCACAAGAAACCCGTTATCACGCCAAAACATCCTGTGCATACCAGCGAAACGACGGCTTACTGAACAATAAACGCTTTTAACCAAGTTGCATTTTCTTCCACAGCGAATAATCTGTATCCTTAAAGACAGTACACCGTTGTGGAATATTTGTTTCATGCGTTGTGACGGGGAGCCATGCGGAGAAGCTGAGACAGGTGCCGTGCCGCCAGCCAGCCGGACGCGGGAAACAACTGCAACACGCCGACAATGGTGAATGGTTCGGAGCGGTTCGCGACTGCACGGGCGGCACCCCAACACTCTTGTCACTGCTACGGCGAGCAGGTCGACGACCCCAGCGGTCGTTGGCACGCCGCGTTCCAGATGACGCTACGCAACAACTGCTTCGCGCCGCCCGCTCCGTACGACATTGTCGACATTCAACCGAAAATTACCAACTACGCTGTTAATGTACTAATATGAAAATGATTTATTGGACACGAAATTACGTGACAAACATTTTTTTCTTTAGTTTACTGTGTATCGACTCAAAATATTCATTTGTTCGGTGATATATGTTATATGTTTTCGTCACACTGGTGAAGCAAACTGACACGAATGACATACCATGGTAGAACATTTGTCGTGAGTAAGTGTAGAGACAATCCATTACACTACTGTAAAACTGTTTAATGATTGACTTTCAGTGTGACACAGAACACAAATATTATCACAAATGTGAAGGAGTGTAGAAGGTACATTTATAACAAGGAGACTAAAAGTTTAACATTTTGTCATAAATAAACTTTGTTATCTGGGAACATTGGATAAATTCCAACCTTTTTTGATGAACAATCAAACTGTGTTTTAAGACAAACCAGGCGAGATGACCATGGCTCCGGCGCAGTTTTCCCAGGTTTTCTGACCGCACGTAGCCCGAATGGGGGAGCCAGAAAACTGTAATGACCCTGGGACTAGGTTTACGGTCACCTCGCAAAGTGTGAGAAAACCATAGAGAGTGTAATTAAAACTATACTGCAAAAGAGCAAAGAAGTGAACAGTGAATATTCCAAATAAGGTGACAAACAAGGACAAAACGGACGTTAGTGGCAGCATATTGCCGAACATTCTTAACGTTAGTCAATTGCTGCCAGGGGGCATTGTAACGTCTCTTAGCAAAAGACATATTATGTAATAAAGAGAAAACATTGTGTGTCATGTTTTGTTCTTGTATAAAATTATGTTCCGTTTTTTTTTATTTATTTTAGGTAATATCTGTGTCGGCGAGTACTGAAACCGCCACAGACGATACTTATTAAATATCAAACAAAGATGAGAATGTGTGACTAGTATAAATAATACAGAACGAACATTAATCTCTCTGTCGTCTTCTTGGAGTTACGTGAGTAGGATAGCCTGAGACGGTATATTGCTTTCTTTTGTCAAGATTGAGAGAGGGACGCCATTACGTACTCATTGTAAAGGTGTGTAATAATTAATTGATTTGTTTAAATGTTTTGAATAGAGTTACTTAGTGAAACCTTGCATTATGATTTGTAATAAGCTTGCCTGGCATATTATCCCATCCCTTTAAGACATTTTCAGTTATTTAAATATTTTTCGTGGTGCGCAGCTGCGCTACGAACGAACGAGCCGCTGCCGCGGCGCATTCAAACTGCATTAAATGAAATCTATCATACCGCAAAGAAGCGGGAAAGTAATAGTGAAATAAAATTATTTCTTTCAGCTTTCGGACTTGCAGAGCAGAGCAGCAGATTTTATGATGTGTTTTGCAGGTTGACGCGGGCTGCTGATAATATATTACTAACAGTACAAAAAAAAGATAATTTACCTTCATAACATAAAAGAAATCTTGCTGTGCTTAGTTCAGGTCTGGCAAACCTTATAGTAAAAACGTCTTTTTCTCCGATAATAGTCTCATGTTCTTGTGCTAGTCGTGGTACTTATTGGTGTTTTACTGTTAACAAAAATCCACTGCAAAATTTTGATGTTGAACAATCATTGCGAACTGTAACATCAGTATTCATAACAAAGTAATTTTCATTAACCTTTTCAATAACTATAAAGTAGGGAAGATATGTTGAACTTTATAGTGAGTTACGGTAACGAAAAAATGTTCCTTTAATAGAAAGCCAGATCCAGAAGAATAAGAACATAATATTTTTTTTGTTGAAAATTAATGATCCCAAGAAAGTCACGGCACAGCATCACTAAAAGGTATTTCGGGGCTCTTTTCGTAGTAACATATTTCATTTAATATATGAGTTGTTACGCGAGTAATAGTAAAACAAAGCAAATAATATAAGAGCCAGGGAAATAATGTAAGGCACCATGACACATTACAGAGCATTTGGATCCATTCATGCTTGCTGTCGTTCCCGACGGCGACGGCGATGGCATCTTTCAATAGGACCATTGTCCATGTTACAAGACGGGAATCGTGCATACACCTCGTTTGATATTGGGGACCAGCACCGTCCCCAAAAAACACCGGCCCGTAATTTACGGAAACTGCGTGACCTGTGCGTATAAATCTGATCTCGCATAGCTCCGATAACCTACCAAGGACTTTTGGAATTCACACCATGCAGACCTTCTGCTGTATTGCATTCCAAAAGCCGATCAAAAATCTGTTGAGTCACTGGTTATAATGTTTCGAGGTGCGTCACCATGTGTGTAAGTGACCAGACTTCAGACCTATTTTGAATGCATGTTTCTGTATTATGTGGAAGAACAGCTCATATCTGATTCATATCTCTATGATAGCCACCTAGGGTACAGCTACATACCAACCTATCCATTCTCTTGAATGCTTTTTTTTTTTTTTTTCGAGCATTAGAATCCGGCGATGTGGCACCGGCGTAAGCGGTTTCTTCCTTTTCTTTTTTTAAAAAAGGAAAAGAACACCGCAAGTTTCTCTTTTTGCAGAACTGCAGGTCGGTTTTAAGTACCTAATGTGACAAAAATCGTATTTCTCTGGAAGACTGTATATTTTTTATTACCCGCTGAACGCAAGTACACTATTCTGACTCCCATAGCGCTCAGAGCCATTTTAACTATTCTGACTTATTTTGGTATTCAGATATCCTAAGACTCGTCTAACATTTAGTTCGAGAAAATACTCTTACGTTGAATTGGAATATACTTTTAGTATCATAGTACCAAAGCTACAGAAGATTTAAATTTCATCTTTGTTTCCATCTTTTGAACTTTCTTATTACACTGAAATAGCCTGTGTGTAACAAAAATAGAACTATCTATGCAACGACAGGAATAGTCATGTGACCCTGTAACTAAGTGAAGTTAGCGAACTGCTATGGAAACGCCTCATTTTTTGAATATTTCTGAAGAATTCCATATATGCAACTGGGTTTCATAAGAATTTCAGTTAGGTATGTAAGGTTTATAACTTTCATCCTAAAATATTTTCATCCTCTTGTAGGACTATTTGAATTGTTTCATGCGCTGGCTGGTTTATTTATGTTAATCTTTGCTTTCGATATAGCGCTGGAGCTACTGAATTGCGTCCATAAATTTTTAAATTCGTTTAAAAACTGAGAATGAAGATTATGTGGAGAGTGCTGTTATATTTACGCTGCGAGCCGAATAGCTAAGGGCGCAACATGACGAGATGTTAATGCGTCACCGCAGGCGAACGCCTTAGCTCACACAAAAATATAAATTGAATGATCGGTGAGTGAAATTTTTTTCTCTCCCCTGTTCCTGAGAACATAGATCACTGTAATAAAAGTACGCTTAGAAAAAAATCATAATAACTTCATTTTCTTTCCCAGCGAACAAATGAAAGTTCTAAAAGAAGAATCATTTTTTTTATTTTTATACGTGTCCACGATTATTACTAACCAGTCGAAGGTTGTTTCCGTTTACAAGAGTGGATCATCTGAAAGATTCAGTGCTTGAGAGATTCAGCGATTATTCGAAAGGAAGAAAGAAGATTAGGGGTTAACGCACCATCGATGAAGGGGTCATTGGCGCATGCTCTTTGAGGCACCCTGACACAATTTTGGAGCAGTGGGCTGGTACGTTGTCGTGTTGAAGGTACAAGTTTCTAGTGTACTGTTGTAGGCAACCAGGTGACTGAATGCTTACTACTACACAGCAGATTCCTCTGTCTTTGTCTGGCGCTCGAAAAATTGCCATACTTTTGAAGAGAGTCATTTTTTCACATGTAAGTAAACTCCGACATTTACCTGAATTGTGGTGTCCTATTAAGCTGAGTGGATCGCTACATGAGGTTTCGACGTGCACGTTTCGTGTCATCGACCTGTACTGAGGCATACCGCATCTCATTGGCCCAGGCAGCGTTCTTCTATGGTTTGAGCACTCAGTGGCAATACTGTTAGTTCTTAGTACGCTGACGTGTGCTGACGAGAGGCCTTGTTCGCCGTATAGCATGTAGTTGATCTTGATATGTACAGATAGTGTGTTTCAGTATCAGTTTAGTGTCGTGTGGTGCGTCCATTAATTGCTGTAATCCACTATAGTCGCCGGCCCGCATTGCTTCAACCTGTTGTTGCCCACGACGGTTTGCTCTGGCTGCGATAGTATTCCCCATGTGCATGTGGTCCCTCCACATCAATGACACGACAAGAGGCAAAAAAGCCCAGAGCCTTTATGGCCTCGGAGATGGCGTGCCACGTGCACCGTACTATCTGTCAGCAAACACATGTGTCCGCATCGCACGTGTTTGGCACCCTATTCTTGGCGTCCTCCCTGATGGTGAAATGTCACGCTCCGAAACATCAAGTCTGTATCCAAATTTCTCGTAAGAATAAAGGACATGCTGCCTAGTACGTTCCAAAACGCCGCGCATAAAAATGGGGTTTTTCCGGTTGTTATACCTAGCGTTTTATTGGTGACAAAGAGATAGGGTCAAGCATTTTGGGTAGCCCTTGGGCTAGGGACCATTTGCACGAGTGTACCCAATTGCATCGTCCTACTGTACGTATCCTACATTACAGATTCAAAGTTTCAATATTAGACACTTACCCCAGCTTACGCAAATGGGGCAGCTCGGCTGGTTGTTTTGGTATTAGATGCGGTCTACTGTGCGTCTTAAGGCTCTTATGAAGGCATAATTTAGTTCGTGAGCGGTTCCTGTGTAAACTCGATAACCGTGGTTTTTGGGTACCAAAACCGTGCCGTGGTTTTCAAGCCGGTTATGCACAGCAAATGGCTGAAATTTTTACGACATATTTCTAAAATCGTGACGCTCACCAATCCTGAAAATTTTCTTGAAAACTTTATCCGTGTCTGATGTACAGGGGTTCAAAATTAACCTAATTGTACACGTAAAACACGCACGTAATATCAGGTGTGAGCGAAAACGTAATTTTTAAGTAACGTAGCACCAAAAAATATGCTGTAAAGTGTCTTCATTATCATCATAAGGGTTCTGGGAACCCCGTGTTCAACTTCTGAAGCACATGCAGAATTTGTGTGCACGTAAAATCCAGTCTGAGGTGGGAAAATATTTTTGCATTTTTCAGTTTCTCATAAGTAAACTATAAAAAATTTCTTTTCAAATGAGTGGCATGCCCTGTAGCAGCAGGGAAAAGAGGAGAAATAGGGAAAGATGCCCCTACCGGAACGCAGAATACGTTAATCTGCTCCTGATTTCAAAACCTCTGACTGAAAGGTCTCATTCTACCTTCCTCAGCAACTACAAATATTTTCGCCATAGTTTCGGCTTGCAGACGTATTCGCGTTTTCTTATGCTGAGCGAGAAGAAGACAGCGACAGTGGGAAAAGTACTTCATGGTAATAAACCCTGAGAGACTGTAAGGAGTAGGTGCAGTATAGAGAGAGCGAAGGGGACAGTGGCAGCGTTAGAGAAAGACGAGGGCCAGTGGAATATAACCGACAATGACGTAACAGTGCTGGGACAAGAGTAAAGGGGAAAGTGACGATGGCAGAAGAGTAAATAGAAGAACAAAGTGGAAGTGGGTGACAGTCAGTGATAATAAAAAGTAGTCTATGACAATGACGACGAGTCAGGGAGAGATAGTGACAGTGAGGAGAGACTGCAGCAGTAGGAAGGAAGGAAGGAGTGAATGAGATATTAACAGAAAGAGAGGGAAAGAGGGAGAGAACGAGAGATAGAGGAGACAGTAATAGTAGTAGTAGTAGTAGAACAGATCAAAGAAGGCTCTGGATGTGAGACAGGAGACAGTTACAGCTGGCCACAAAGGGATACTGACGATTAGTGGAGCTGAATAAGTAAATGAGACTGGACAAGTGGGAATGGGTGGGTATGAGGGACTTACAGCGATGGACTAGTGTTGTGTGAGCGAGTTACAGTTAGGGGAGCTTATAGGGGTTTGAGATGAGTTGCATGTTAAAAAGAGCGCGAATATATTCACATGACAGAATGTATGGGAACTTTTTGAGATGTGTTGAGGTAGGTAGAAAGAGGCAGCTGGTAGCAAAACTTTCAACCAGCCTCTTTCCTGTTCCGATAGAAGCATTTTTTTTGCTGGTGTATTATAAGCTATTCTACTTATGGGGATATCCTAATTCGCTTTTCTATTTACTGAACGACATGTATTATGTTAACTTAATGATCTCATGCGATTGCGTAATTTTTTTGACCATAATGAGTCAGAGAATGACATAAATGGTGAACCCTACTTCTACCTACTAAATTTCGGAGGTTGTTCAGAGATACCTTTTCAGTATTTTCGTATCACAGATCCGTCATCTCCGGTGGCTCGTTACAGAGTAATGGCATTTCGTTTGATTTCTTATTCCACTTATTCCTGTGTCTGGACCGCTTTAAATATACCTGCACAACGGTGTGAACGTCGACGGTGGAAAAAAGATCCTCATAGCATTTATCTCACATGAATAGGACGATTGCTGCACTATGATTGAGTTTTTTATTACGTATTTTATTACGTGTTTCTTGTGGTTTAAAATATTCAATATCTTGTTCTAATATTCATGACTAATGAAATGTTTTAAGTGGTTTTCGTACCAGATGACGGTTTAAGGCCGAAACCGGCACTGCTATTAAAATCCAGTTGATACACTTCAGTGTCATGAGATTTTTGAAACATATACCAACTAATGAAAATTGACTGAAAAAAAAATTGTTTGATCCACTCACAGTATTTTCTGTTGAAAACACTATTTCCCACTTTACCATTCACACTCAAGCTCGAATCTAGTATTACTCTTGGGTGTTTCGACAGTGTTGGTTGTATGTTAGTAGTGACATACATCGGTAGGGGTATATTTACTGATAAAGAATTGTCCGATATGCAACTGGCGTGCGGGTACAGACAGTGCAGTGGAAGGGAGCCACGACGAATCATAACTACGTAACAACAACAACCACATCACTGTACTTAAGCACCCTCTGACAGCTGTTGCGTTATTTTGCGTTTCGTGTAGTACTTTTTGATGATTGCACATTACGGGCTTCTTCATTGGTGTGAAAGTACTTTCACAAAACCAAGAAAATGATGTAAGAAACAAAATAAATCATAATTACCCTATTACTCTGTAGCAAACCACTGTAGATCGTGGTTTCCACATACGAAAATAGAAAATCGCCGTGAAGAATCTCCTAAATTTCGTCAGTGGAGTGCGCCTTGACCCAGTATAAATTTACGCGAGGAACGCCTGTCACTTTGTTCTATAGAACTGAACCGCCAGGCGTACTTCATCGATGTAACACTTTTTGGTTCTCTCCTTCCACTCTTTATCAAAGTTTGCAAAGTAACTCTTTCAGACGATCGGTCATTACATAATTTAATGTTCACTCGTTGGGACCATAAGCGTCCCATCACAGTTCCTTGCGAATAATAAAATCTTATTTATTCTCCATATGCGCTAAATATACTACAACCTCACTTTCGGCCATACCGCTGCATAAATCTGCGAATAGGCAATTTATTTCTCATAGAGGTAAAAATGTTGCATAAATGGATGGCTGAAACTGTGCTGTGCTGCCAGACCTAATTCCCACATGTGATAGAATTGTTCGGAGTTTTTTCTTAGTATGATTCACAGCGAGCTCTTACTTTCTTCTAACAGTCCCACAAATATCTCACGCAGTTTTATTTTAAAAATATACCTGCTTCGGCATTTAATAAAATAAAAAATATATATAAATACGAGAGTCACTCGAAAAGAAATGCACACTATTTCTGTAAAAATACAGTTTTCATTCTGCATGTGTGAAAGTTTTACAGTGTGTAGATATATCCTTCCCGCTCGTTTTCAAACTTAGTTCAACTTGTTCCCGTTAGTGGCGCCGTCACAGCATGTCTTCAAGATGGAAGCTACATTTCACGTTCGTCAGAAGCAACGTGCTGTCATAGAATTCCTGTGCTTTGAAAACGAGACAGTGGGAAACATTCACAAGAAGTTGAAAAAGGTGTATGGAGATTCTGCTGTCGATCGCAGTACGGTTAGTCGGTGGTCAAGCAGGTTACGTGATGAAAGTGGGCACGGCAATATTGTCCTCACAGCGGCAGGTACTGCACACACTCCAGACAAAGTGCAGAGAATTAACGAATTGGTGACTGCTGGCAGACGCATCACAGTGAACGAATTGTCACGCTACGTTGGGATAGGGGAAAGAAGTGTTTGCAGAATACTGGAAGTGTTGTGGTTAGAAAAGGTTTCTGCCAGGTGGGTTCCCAGGATGTTGACAGTGGCTCACAAAGGAACAAGAAAAACGGTATGCAGCGAAACACCCGTCTTACAGTCCTGACCTGGCTCCATGTGACTATCATCTCTTTGGGAAACTGAAAGACTCTCTTCATGGAACAAGGCTTGAAGATGATGACTCCCTTGTGCACGCTGCCAAACAGTGGCTCCAACAGGTTGGTCCATAACTTTACCGTGCGGGTATACAGGCGCTGGTTCCAAGATGGCATAAGGCAGTTGCGAGGGATTGAAATTATATGGAGAAATGAAAATATTGTTCCTAAAGGATGTATCTACACACTGTAAAACTTTCAATAATGTAGAATATAAGATCGATTTTAGAAAAAATAGTGTGCATTACTTTTGGAGTGACCCTCGTATTTACCGTACAGCTCAATAATCGACATTTTGTGAACTGTCGCATACCAGAAACCGAGTTCTAGATCGGCATCTACATGGATACTCTGCAAATCACAGTTAAGTGCCTGGCAGAGGGTTCATCGAATCACCTTCACAATAATTCTCTATTATCCCAAACTCCAGATGGAAACCCAGTTTTAAGCAAAGAAGGGAAAGCAGAAAGGTGGAAGGAGTATATAGAGGGTTTATACAAGAGCGATGTACTTGAGGACAATGTTATGGAAATGGAAGACGATGTAGATGAAGTTGAAATAGGAGAGACAATACTGCGGGAAGAGTTTGACAGAGCACTGAAAGGCCTGAGTCGAAACAAGGCCCTGGGTGTAGACAACATTCCATTAGAACTACTGACGGCCTTGGGAGAGCCAGTCCTGACAAAACTCTACCATCTGGTGAGCATGATGTATGAGACAGGCGAAATACCCTCAGACTTCAAGAAGAATATAATAATTCCAATCCCATAGAAAGCAGGTGTTGACAGATGTGAAAATTACCGTACTATCACTTTAATAAGTCACAGCTGCAAAATACTAACGCGAATTCCTTACAGAAGAATGGAAAAACTGGTAGAAGCCGAACTCGGGGAAGATAAGTTTGGATTCCGTAGAAATATTGAAACTTGTTAGGCAATACTGACACTACGACTTATCTTAGATGAAAGACCTGGCAAACCCACGTTTCTGGCATTTGTAGACTTAGAAAAAGCTTTTGACAATGTTGACTGGAATACTCTCTTTCAAATTCTAAAGGTTGCAGGGATAAAATACAGGGAGCGAAAGGCTATTTACAATTTGTACAGAAACCAAATGGCAGTTATAAGAGTCGAGGGGCATGAAAGGGAAGTAGTGGTTGGGAAGGGAGTGAGACAGGGTTGTAGCCTCTCCCAGATGTTATTCAATCTGTATTTTGAGCAAGCAGTAAAGGAAACAAAAGAAAAATTCGGAGTAGGTATTAAAATCCATGGGGAAGAAATAAAAACTTTGAGGTTCGCCGATGACATTGTGATTCTGTCAGAGACAGCAAAGAACTTGGAAGAGCAGTTGAACGTAATGGACGGTGTATTGAAAGAAGGATATAAGATTAACATCAACAAAAGCAAAACGAGGATAATGGAATGTAGTCGAATTAAGCCGGGTGATGCTGAGGCAATTAGATTAGGAAATGAGACACTTAAAATAGCAGATGAGTTTTGCTCTCTGGGGAGCAAAATAACTGATGTTGGACGAAGTAGAGAGGATATAAACTGTAGACTGGCAATGGCAAGGAAAGCGTTTCTGAAGAAGTGAAATTTGTTAATATCGAGTATAGATTTAAGTGTCAGAAAGTCGTTTCTGAAAGTATTTGTATGGAGTGTAGCCATGTATGGAAGTGAAAGATGGACAAGAAGAGAATAGAAGCTATCGAAATGTGCTGCTCCAGAAGAATGTTGAAGATTAGATGGGTTGATCACATAACTAATGAGGAGGTACTGAATAGAATTGGGGAGAATAGGAGTTTTGTGGCACAACTTGACAAGAAGAAGGGACTGGTTGGTAGGACATGTTCTGAGACATCAAGGGATCACAAATTTAGCATTGGAGGGCACCGTGGAGGGTAAAAATCGTAGAGGGAAACCAAGAGATGAATACACTAAGCAGATTCAGAAGGATATAGGTTGCAGTAAGTACTGGGAGATGAAGAAGCTTGCACAGGATAGAGTAGCATGGAGAGCTGCATCAAACCAGTCTCAGGACTGAAGACCACAACAATAACAACATCTCAATCTCGTACAGCGCGCGAAGAAAGCGAACACCTGTATGTTTCCGTGCGTGCTTTGTTTTCTCTTATTTTATTATGATGACAGTTTCTGCCTATGGAGGTGGGCGTCAACAAAATATTTTCGCATTCGGAGGGTAAATCGATGATTGAAATTAAACGAGAAGATTCTGCCGCAACGAAGAACGGCTTTGTTTTAATGATACCCTCCCCAAATCCTGTATCATATCAGTGACACTCTCCCCCCTATTTCGCTGTAATACAAAAAGTGCTGCCCTTTTTTGAACTTCCTCGATGTACTCCGTCAATCCTATCTGATAAGGATCCCACACCGCGCAGCAGTATTCTAAAAAGAGGACGCTCAAACTTAGTGTAGGGTGTCCCTTTGGTAGATCTGTTACATTTTCTAAGTGTCCAGCCAACAAGACGCAGTCTTTGGTTAGCCTTCCACACAATATTTTCTATGTGTTTCTTCCTTTGGAGCCGGCCGCGGTGGTCTAGCGGTTCTGGCGCTGCAGTCCGGAACCGCGGGACTGCTACGGTCGCAGGTTCGAATCCTGCCTCGGGCATGGGTGTGTGTGATGTCCTTAGGTTAGTTAGGTTTAAGTAGTTCTAAGTTCTAGGGGACTTGTGACCTAAGATGTTGAGTCCCATAGTGCTCAGAGCCATTTTTGAACCATTCTTCCTTTTTAAGTTGTTCGTAATTGTAAATAGGTATTCGGTTGAATTTACGGCCTTTAGATTTGATTGATTAATCGTGTATCCGAAGTTTGACGGATTCCTTTTAGCACTTATGTGGATGACCTCACATTTTTCGTTATTTAGGGTCAATTGCCAATTTTCGCACCATACAGGTATCTTTTCTAAATCATTTTGCAATTTGTTTTGATCTTCTGATGACTTTACTATTCGATAAACGACAGCGTCATCTGCAAACAACCTAAGATAGCTGTTCAGATTGTCTGGTGAAACGTTTATATAAATAAGGAACAGTAAAGTGCCTATAACACTAGCTTGGGGAACCTCAGAAATCACAACTGTTTTAGTCGATGACTTTCCATCAATTAATACGAGCCGTGACCTCTCTGACAGGAAATCACGAATACAGTCACATATTCCACAAGCACGCAATTTCACTACAAGCCGCTTGTGTGATACAGTGTCCAAAGCTTTCTGGAAATCTAGAAATACGGAATCAATCTGAAATCCCTTGTCAATAGCACTCAACACTTCATGTGAGTAAAGAGCTGGTTGTGTTCAACAACAACGATGTTTTCTAAATCAGTGTTCATTGGATGTCAACAGACCGTTCTCTTCGAGGTAATTCATAATGTTAGAACACAAAATATCTTCCAAAATCCTGCTGCAAATCGACGTTAATGATATGGGCTTGTAATTTAGTGGATTAGTCCTAATACCTTTTTTGAATGTTGGCGTGACCTGTGCAACTTTCCAGTCTTCGGGAGAGGATCTTTCGTCGGGGGAACGGTAAGTATGGAGCTATTGTATCAGCCTACTCTGGAAGGAACCTAGCTGGTATACAGTCTGGACCAGAAGACTTGCTTGTCATTTAAGTTGCTTCACTACTCCACGAATATCTAGTTCTACATTACTAATGTTGGCAGCTGTTCTTGATTCGAATTCTGGAATATTTATTTCGGCGTCTTTGGTGAAGGAGTTTCGGAAGGCTCTGTTTAGTAACTCTGCTTTGGCAGTACTGTCGTCTATAGTATTTCTTTGCTGCGGCGCAGAGAATGCATTGATTATGTATTGTCGCTAGCATACTTCACATACGACCAGTTTCTACAACTGGAACCGATTAGCGTGTACTGAATGTGTTCACGTTACACGAAGTGCGCGGTATTATAACGTGAAATGGAAACCGTACATTTTTCACACAACAGCACAGCTTGGATTGGTGGAACAACATGGAAAAAAAATTGGAACAGCAACTGTAGGATGAAAGCTTCTAGCAGAAATAGTAAACAGCAAATCAGTTGCAAAATCCCTCAACAAGCTTTCAATGTTTATAAAAACATCTTCGTCAGAAGGAAATATTGACAACTGGATTACATGTTGTGGCAGAGGTACTTTAAAATATAACCCAAAGACGTCAGTCAAATATAAAATTTGCCCTTCATAATGATTAAAACAACCACAACATTGTTATGGTCGTTTGGTATTCCCTTACCAACGTACACCTAGTGCGCTTAAACCATGGTAAAGAGTTTTAATAAAGCTTCTATTTTGCAACTGATTGGCTGTTTAGTATTTATACAAGAAAACAATAACCTTCTTTAAATAGTTTTCACATACCTCCCTCTATCGCTGAGTCGACCCCTGCGTTTTGGTCTCCAAAGGTGGAAAGCACCGTAGATGATTGGGTTGACCAGGCTGTTGGACATCCCGAAGAAGAAGATGGCCGACTGCAGGTCCTCACTCAGCTGCAACAGCACACACTAGTCACTGCCAACGCCCCCGCAGTCAATCAAAACACACTCTCTCACAGACACACACACACACACACACACACACACACAATAACATTATTCTGGCAATCAGACGACATCCACAACGCAGGAGTCGGTAATAACACTAACCTACGACTGCTTGTAATGTATACCCATTAGTAAATTGACAGCACTATCAATATCGATTATATTAGCCTACATATATTCACTCCCTCGATAGGGTCTACCAGTTGCGGGGACAGTACAGTCTGTAATGAACAAAGCGAGGGTAGGCGAACCAAAAGTCTCTCGGAAACAATTTCATACTCCTTAAGATACAGAACCCAACTTACATGAGCTACCTAATTCCTCACCCTGTAGTTGCAGGGGTAGTGAATACAGTAGTCTAAGCTTCCACTTACTATCGCACGGAGCATCTTACCGACCTTCGCGGGTTCCTAAAATTATAATTATTAAGTGCTGGTGCGAACAAATACATGTCGATCCTAGGTGGCGTTCGACAGGATTTCACACAGTCTACTGCAAAGAAAGTGTTTCAGTTCCAACGATGAAACCGGCTTTATAAAGCTGGTTGGGAGCAAAATAATAATCACAGGATACTTCTCAGCCCATTTATTATTCACTACACGTTTCGGACTCTCCCTATCTTTAGATGACCTGGTGGCAAAGTGCTAACAGGAAAACGCGAACATTTTATATCAAATAGTGCAATATGTTTTTAAATTAGCACTTGTATCTCATTTACCGTATCGTCATAGAACTTACATCATCCAGCGTCAGTAAGATCTCTTCCATGATACTAAAACCCTGTACGTTTTTACATTTGCCTTTTAAATTTGTCTTTGGCTGAGGTTGGTATTAAATTCATTTATGATGCAAGAAAACACTGTATAAATTTTGTAACACATAATGTTATCATCACTTGCAATTATGTATCGGCCATTTACGACAGTGCTACAGCTCTTACGCCATGTGGCGTCATCAAGTTCTCTTAGGAGGACCTGTCTGCCAGCCACATCACTCGGCTGTAAACAGCACAAGTGTCGTCATAAAGTTATCTACAGACAGGAACAGGAAACTTATGTTGTGTACTCATTCTGTACTAAATGGTATGTATATTGTTTTAAATGCCTTTGTTGCTCAATCACATTTTAGTATAGCTCTTTCTTTAAGACACTTGTGAAAAATTTCTAAGATTGTAAAAATATTTTTCTGTTACCAGTCTGAAGATGAGCAGAGCCCGAATCGTGTTATGAACAATAAACCGATCCAAAAACTCATCCAGTCCATCTGTGGCATGAATCAGCAAACCAGCGTTTAAAAGTATTAGTTGAAAACAGTCTTGGTTGCAATTTTAGTATTTTTATTTATCAACAACGCGTTTCACCTTATTTAGGCATCTTCAGGCTGATCTTAATTTGGTATTTCTTAGGACGATCCATTAGACAGTTGCTTCTATGAACGTGAACGCGTTATGCAGGTCTTGGAGTCACTCACGTCCATTTTAGAAAGTATTTACTGAGGTTAACAAAGGCGATGTTGGCCTGATGTACTCTACGATGCCCTTCAGCTACACTGTCTAATGGATCGTCCTAAGAAATACCAAATGAATATCAGCCTGAAGATGCGTAAATAAGGTGAAACGCGTAATTGATAAATAAAAAAACTAAAATTGCAACCAAGACTGTTTTCAACTAATACGATCAAGAAACAATGTGTGACTATTACATTGCAACTAACCGCCTATTTTAGACCCCCATTCATTAAAACTATTATAATAGCCACCCGCCTGTACTGCGACGTTCTCACGTCTACGATGTTTCAGTTCCGTTGCAGGTTTTCCACAAATGTGGGACGATAATCAACGAGCTGATACGACGTAAATAGAAAACAGGGATTATTACAATATCATTATTATCAAACCAGTCTTGCATATTTTATGGCGTGTGAGAGCAGACACATTCCCATTCTGTATTTGTACCAATGCAAGGGCCAGAGGCGAAAAATATCATCACCTGGAACATTTTCAGCACTTCGCTATTAACTACTCTTACAATGTGCTAGTAAAACCCATGGGTCACTAATGTTCTAGCGCTCAAAAAACTACAAGCACACGATTTTGCTTCACATTTACATGAAGACTATCATGATTATAGTGTTCTTCTGAAATGCCCCACACGTCGTCACTTTGTTCTATTTTTTTTTATTTTATTGCGGGAGGGATCTATATAAAAATACAACAGAACTGAGTGCACGTACCACTTGGTTACTACTTAGAAGGCTAGGCCACGACGTTGGCATCAAGGATTTACTTCAAACTTTGCACATCTTTAGCAGGCCATTAAAACAACATGATGTGCAACTAGCAAGGTGCACTGCTCTGGCAATTCTGAGAAAATAGCAAAAGAAGTTTTAGGCGGCTTTTACGTAACTGATGTATCTGTGCGTACGTACTAGACGTTAGAGTTCATGGCGGTTAAGTGGTTAAGGTTCGAGCTTCGTAAGACGATGGTTCGACTCACGTTCAAATCTTCATTTCTGTAGTAGAGGTTAAATTCTGTGGTATTTAAAGAAACTGCGCCTACACTGTTCGTTCTTGCTAGCAACGTCTCACTGCTGCACAAGTTAATTGCCAACTGATGGCTGCGTCTGCGTCTGCAGCTAAAGCGTCGGGGTGCAAAGTAGTTCCGGGTACCTGACAGGCAGCATGTGTGAGAGACTTCGCAAATCACAGCAGACACACATTTTCAGGAAAATTCTTTGCGTTTCTTCATTTACTTGTCGATGGTTATAAATGTATTTGCTCTAATAATTAAATTGAATTAAAAACTGTAAGTAGTCAAACAACATGAAATTCATTAAAACTTCATGCATATACATGTGTTTTTTTTTGTTGTATTACCTCTCAAATGTCATAGAAATTAAATAATATGACCAGTGATGAAAAAAATATAGACTAAAAATTAAGTTTGAGCGGGAGTCGAACTATCGCTTTAACCAAGTTCGTCTTTCGACGCTCGAATGAAAATCACTTAACTAACATCAACTCTCTAACATCCGGCAGCTATCCACACGTAGATAATAGACGCGTCCCTTGCGATTTTCTCGGGACTGTTAGAGCAGTGCATCTACTTGAACATTATGTTGTTTTAATGGCCTACTGAAGGTGTACAAAGTTTGAAGTAGATTTGTGATCCCAACGTCGTGTCCTCCCGTTGTCCGTGTTTGTTGCACCTTGTAGTAATGTAGTCTTTCCTGTGCTTTCAGTTGGCTAAGAAACGATCAGCCAATAGCACCTTCATCGAAAAGGATAGAGGGAAGATAAAGATTTCACGCCCTGTCAAGGAGGAGGTCTCCAAATACGGAGCACAAGCTTGAATTGGGCGGTGGTAGGGAAGGAAATTGGCCGTTCTACCCAGAGAACCAGCTCGGCATTTGCCATAAACAATTTAGGGGATTAACGGAGAACCTAAACTTGCAGCCTAGCACCGCTTCTTTTCCGCCGACCTGTCGACCACGGGCGCCGTGTCTGGGGCAGAACAAGTGTCCATGCGGACAGCGGGACGACGTCTGGACCACAGCGGACAGCCAGCGCGGCGCCCACTGTTGGGTTTTCCTTGGCGCGGCAGCAGAGGGAGTGAGGTGCGGCGTGCCCACAACACTGCACACACCCGCGCCGTCCTTGTAGACGGTTCCTGGTTCTGCGTGCAGCACCGCGACGATCGTATCTGTGTGCGGAGGCGCCGAGGGGAGCGAATGTCGCCAGATTGCATTCCTCATCATCATACGCGCTCAATACCTGTCGCGACATCGAGTAGCGCGACTGGGTACACAATACAATCTCCTCTGGTGCGAATGACCTGTAATTTGAACAGCACGCCTTATTAGTTTGATCTGTTAAGGCCGGTCTCTGCGCCATATTTTTGAGGTCTCCGTGACGTCATCTTTCAACAGGATAATGCAAGAGCGTATGTTATCCGTATCTTCCTGATTAACCTCGATACAGAGCGTCGCCTTGTCATCACGTTCTGCAGGTCGCTTAGCCACTGAAAAGACCTAGCCACGGATTGCGGAGACACTGGCGCGCAACTAGTGGACAGTTACTGCGATCTATGAATTCTGAACTCTTGTCACTGAGTTGAAGTAGCCTATAATGACGTATCTACTGTTATCGTTGGTAGCATCTCTATGTACTATCTTTTCCACCTATAAATTCTATAAGGAACATTGAGAATAGTATGCATATTCTCCGCAGGGTGCAAAAAGGCAGTATTTTTAATATATTAGAACAGCCTGAAAGCGAAAAAACAAGAGCCAACAAACGTACTTAATAGCTAGAGCCACTTGGTGCCCAATTCGTACTTTGCTTTATCTGACAATTTTTTTTTCTTTATTGAATTTCCGCCGTGCAGCCTACAGATATTAAAAATGTAGTGGACTGACAAGGCAGCCAGTCCACAGAGACGGGTTGCCGAAAGGGCACACGTACACATACGCCGACTGGCGCGAAGTCTGGAACAGGATTCGTAATGAATGTGATAAAGAAAAGAACGTAGCTACTAGAACACTTAACTTTTATATCGTCCTTTGGTATACAGCATTCTTGATGATACAAGTGAGACTATCTTGAGATACATGCAATGGCACAAATGGCGCCTTGCTAGGTCGTAGCCATTAACTTAGCTGAAGGCTATTCTAACTGTCTCTCGGCAAATGAGAGAAAGGCTTCGTCAGTGTAGTCGCTAGCAACGTCGTCGTACAACTGGGGCGAGTGCTCGTACGTCTCTCTAGACCTGCCATGTGGTGGCGCTCGGTCTGCGATCACACAGTGGCGACACGCGGGTCCGACATGTACTAATGGACCGCGGCCGATTTAAAGCTACCACCTAGCAAGTGTGGTGTCTAGCGGTGACACCACAAAAAACATAATGAGGAGATAATAAAACAATAAAAACAGGTGACAAAACGGTGACTATTTAAAATTGGAAGTTGGCGAAATGTTGCGAAGTGAAAATAAAAAAGACGAAGGGTTGGTGATGCCGACTAAAACACATAGTGATTAGACAGGCACAATTAAAAAAACATGGTGACAGTCTGGTTTCTGTTCGTAAGAGTTAAAAAACACATCTAGCGACAGTTTGGTGTCTGTGCAGAACTCTGAAAGGTGACGCACAACACTGAATACTCACTTAAAACTGCACCGTAGAGGAAACACGATGGCAGATGTGGGTGGGGGGGAGCACCTGGACCGATGAGGGGGGGGAAAGGGGGGGAGAGGAAAAGAAAAAGGGGGAGCAAATGGAGGGAGAGGGGCAGGGCAGATGCGGCAAGGAGTGGGAAAAGCAGAAGAAGGGAAAGCAAAAGGACTCGGTGGAGAGAATGGAGTCAAAGAGAGGGTAGATGGGGAAAAACAGGATGGAAGGGGGAGAGGGGGCCTCGGAAAAGGACAGAGGGTGGGAGGGGGAGGAGTGGATCAGAGATGATAGGAGGGATAAATGGAGGGAGAGAGGGCAACTTTGTGATATCTATTGTAGATGAGGACTCCGTCTGTAACAAAGCAGTCGATGGAGCAGGACGATTCTGTGAATAGGCGCATACGGTAAGTAGGCCCAGCTTCGTTAAAGATATGACGGGCTGAGCGGATTTCAGTGTCGGGATGGGAACTTAGTTCTGCCAACACCTCAGCCTCTGTGATCATTTCTCGCCTGGGCGGCGTTTGGGTGTTAGCGCTAACAGAGGGCGCTGATT
The DNA here is from genome assembly GCF_023898315.1 of Schistocerca nitens. Lineage (NCBI taxonomy): Eukaryota > Metazoa > Arthropoda > Insecta > Orthoptera > Acrididae > Schistocerca > Schistocerca nitens. The sequence goes on along the minus strand of NC_064621.1, from coordinate 104,410,362 downwards.
AAGTGCAGCGTTATCTACTTGTTTTGTAATTTTCATATTACTCTGTGTACTCGGATAGCTGATTATTATTTATCTCATTATCTATAATATCGCCACCTGAGCGTATGTCAATTACTGTCTCTTAACTTTTTTTCCTTTTAACAAATTAACTTTTGTCTTGGTTTATTTCCCTCCTTTTTATTACTGTAATGCCTCTTACACATTCTTTCAAAACCCACACAATATAGGCCACACCACCCGCTTCTTCCATGATTTTTACCTCACCATTTATGGTCGCCCCATCCAGCTCAGCTCCACCCTGAGATATTTTGGCTTCACCCTAGACCGTCACCTCACCTGGACCCCTTACCTCCTGACCATCAAGCAGAAAGCCCATTCCCGACTCCGCCTCCTGAAACTCCTGTCTGGCCGGACGTGGGGATTGCATCCTTCCACCATCCCCCACGTATACAAATCCCTTATTTGTCCTATCCTCTGTTATGCCGGCGTTGCCTGGATCTCCGCCCCCCGCCCCCGCTTTTATAAGGCCCTACATAACTTAGAACGCCACACACTCTGCCTTGACTTGTGTATCCGCATTCCTTCCACCTCACCTGTATGAATTCATCCCCTTCCTCCACCTCCTCCTTTTCCTCCAACATCTCCACATCCTTTACCCTGCGTGCCAGCTTGATCCTCCCCACCCCCCGGTTTCCTCTGTCCTCTCCAGCCCCTGCCTATTGCCGCGCCTCTATCGCTATTTCGCTCCCTCTCTCCACCTCCACACACCCCATCTCCTTCACCAAGGAAAATTCCAGCACCTCACCCTCCCAGATGTTGAACTTCGTCAAGACATCTACCCTTCATACCAAGTGGCCTTGTTTCTCTCCCCTCCCCAGCGCCCCACTTTCCCTCTCCCCTCCTTCTCCCAGAGCGGATTTTCGTCCTTCCTCTCCCCCCTGAATCTCTGCACCCCCTCCTCGGCTGTTTCCCTCCCACGTCCATCCCTTCCTGGCCCCTTCGGCGCACCTGGCGCCCATCTCCCCCCCCCTCTCCACCCCTCTCCCTCCCTTCTTCCCTTCTCCCCCATCTCCATCCCCCTGGCAGATCCTCTCAGTTTGATCATCATCTTCAGCGTGGTACGTCAGCGTTGTGTTTGCTGCTGTTCTCCCATCACGTCGAGCTGTGATTTTAATTGTGTGCTCGTCTTAGTGTTACATTTAGTGATTACTAAGTGCTACGCCGCCCATCGCTACTTTTAAGCTACAGCCATGCTTTGCCTTGTGTTTCTTTTAATTGCCACAGTGTGTGGATTTTTGTGTACAGTTTTTAGCTTTTTATCACCATTTTACAGTCACCCCCTTTTCTTACACATTATGTTTCCCCTTTTATATGTCTGTTTCGCCTCATTTCTATTGTTTTCTTAAATGTCTTCATGTTCTGTACTTAATGTCTGTTTCTTCGCTGAAGAGTGGCGCCTATGCTGGTGCCAGCCTGCCCCATATGGGGCACTGAAATACAATAAAGGAGAAAAAAATCTTACACATTATAAGCCCATTACAGGCTTTACTGATTGTATTCCTCTTTATTTTACATCCTACAATTAATCTTTGAAGCATATGTGTACGCCTACAACTGCGACATCTGGCGAACTTGCAACACAAACATTTTGTGGCAACTGTACAGTAGTTTGTTGTGAACAGTAGTGCTGCTGACAAGATGACTTGTATATACTACTATTTATGTATATTTGACGATGCTGGCGCTGATTTTGTGTTTAGCATTTGATGATGTCACTATGGCTCCAGTACACTATGATGTGTTTTTATGAAACAGACATGCCTCTTCTTATTTAAAGCGCACAAAAGCACAAGTATGTTTCTAGTGCTTTTCATTATGGTCTATTTTATTGTTTCAAGCTGTAGACAAACTTCTAGTGTATTTAGTTTTTCAGTTATTTTGCTGCAGATCTGAAGATGGTCGTTATAGACCGAAACCGGTGGCCTGATGACAAAAAGCTTGTTACCATAGACGTGAAGTAAAGGAAATTTAGTCTATATTCGGATCACCGTTCAATTCGCGACCATGTCGCAGTTTGTGAGGCATACATATTTAATCGTGTATTTTACATATTATACTGTACACGTACGATAAGTGAAGTTTCACTGATTCTTTTTCTTCTTGCTACTTTAATAATACAAATTAGCGTAGTTAGTTAGCAATGCTGGCGGTGTCATTTCCTTTCTGTCAGCTTGTATTGAACCTGCATTCGATATCAACGGCAGTGATGTTCTTGTAGCTATACCGGGTGAGTCATGGTGAAATGTAGAACGCAGCCCAACTACCAGCTCTAGAAGAACTGCTGCACGGTTTGGTATTCAACAGACACGAGTTACGCGCACAGTACATGAACAGGGTCTGCATCGACGTCATGGGCAGAGTGTGCAGAATCTTCATGTAGGAAATGATATCAATGAACGGCGTATTGTGTTCACTAGTGAGTCAAGGTTTACCCGCAGCGGTAACAACAGCACGCGCAACTCTCTCGTGTGCGCAGGTGAAAATCTGCACGCTACTGTGGAAACAAATTTTCAACAATGTTTCTCAGTGAATGTGTATTGTGGTATTACTGACGACAGTCCAGTTGTTTTAGATAACTCTCTTAATGGAATTCCTTATCTTGATTTCCTTCAAAATATGTTTCCAAAATATTTTGAGGATGTTCTGCAGTCCGACGAAGCTCCTGCGCATACCATGCCGTCAGTTAGTCAGCGTCCCACTGGAAAGTGTCCTTGCAGTTCCATCAGTCGCCGTGGAGTCATTTCTCGGCCGCCGAGGTCGCCTGATCTTATTCCATCAGATTACTGTTTGTGCGGTTGGCCTAAGAGCGAAGTCCACAAGCGAGCGCCCGCCAAGTCGCACCCTGGCGAAATATTTGGCCTCGGTGCTGCAGGCGCATTTCCGAAACACTGGCATGCTCGACAAGCTGTCTGCACACATCATTGATGGACTCAAGGAATTAAACAAGCAAAGAACATTTGTTATTTGCAAAAGTGTGGGTGCATAAATGCTCTCCAGAGAATCAGTAACCTTTTCTTTAATAACAGAGAGGAGTTACTTCACGTACGCCTCACAGTACGCTACATTTTCTTCCTTTTTTTCACTGTGCTCGAAGAAGAAGAGAAGGGTGTTTCAGATCTGACCCATAACTGAGTACAAAATTTGTTGTGGTTGGCAGGAGAGGCAACACCGTGTTACTAGAGGAGGCCGAAAGGCACGCGTTTTAGCTCACGCAGGCTGGCGTGAGGTCTGGAAGAGAACAAGGAAATTAGAATTTAGAAAAACGGACGTAGCTGGTGGAATACTTAACTTTAATCCATTAATGATGAACGTCGCTTTTGACGGTACATGATTCACAATATCAATGGTAACTGAATATGGCGCCCTGCTAGGTCGTAGCAAATGACGTAGCTATGCTAAACTATCGTCTCGGCAAATGAGAACGTAAGTAGGCAGTGAACCATCGCTAGCAAAGTCGGCTGGACAACTGGGGCGAGTGCTAGGAAGTCTGTCTAGACCTGCCGTGTGGCGGCTCTCGGTCTGCAATCACTGACAGTGGCGACACGCGGGTCCGACGTATACTAACGGACCGCGGCCGATTTAAAGGCTACCACCTAGCAAGTGTGGTGTCTGGCGGTGACACCACAAAATTACTGATGACCAAGTCATCAGTCCAGTTCTTTTAGGTAACTGCCTTTATGGAGTGCAGTAAAATGATCTTGATCAGTCAGTCACTTTGTTCAAAATAAAAATCAGAGACAGTAAGATTCATTATATTTTCACTGAAAGTGGTATGCAAGTATCAGTACAACAATTTAAATGAAACAATAATGGCAAACTGAAAATATGTTTTTTCAAACTGTTCATTTGGTGGTTGACTTTCTGAACGTGCTTTGTTAAACGCTTGCTTGGCGCCTTCGTGTTGCAGCTGAGCTGAAATTAAGTAATTACTTTTTAATGCAAACAGATCCAAATTATTTGAAACAATTACATTTTATAATTTTCATTTATGAAGTTAATAAACTTTACTTGCGTAGGTAAAAGATGCTTCTACGTAACGAAATTTTTAGTATTATTTGAAAGAGCTCACCATTTAATCATGTTCCTAACGAGTGTTTGTATCTCTTTCCTATTATTAAATTTAATTTCTTTTAGTGATTTTAAATCAGAGTTAGCGTTTCTCATTCTTATTTTGTGAAGTGAAACTTTTAGTTTCGTGAGTGAGCTATTTATTCGACATTTATTCGATATGTTTGTTCAGGTATTTTACGTAATAATTTTCACTTCTGAAAACCAACTACTGTAGTTAACGAACAGAGCATGTCCAATTGAACTGGCGATCAAATTTAGAAATAATTCGTTGATTTCCCTTGGGCTACTGAAAATCCTCGTGGTTCTTTTTGTTGTCATTTTAGTGTGTGATTTGCACTTATTTATAACGATCTTCCAAATTTTACGTAAGAGAAACGTGGAGTACAGTATTTGCATAGTAAATTTGTGGTAATTACATCCCACAACGCAGTTGTTATTTCAGAAACGACTGCATTAAGTTTTTGATCTGATTTAGCTAATGCCAACACGATCATATGTGTAGCCGATTAGAGAGAGGATAAAGGTTCCATGTGTCGACATAATGACAACATAGTATCAATTTTAGTATCCTTTTCTTTGGGAATAATAAAAGAGGAAAGTCGCGCACGCGAAGTACGAATCATTAGAGAAGAGGAAACACGACGAGTACAAAGCAGTAAACTTCGTTATTAATTAAGCAGATAAGATATAAATGGAACCTAATGACAGTTTAACTTTCGATGACTGGTACTGGAAACAGGCGTTTGAAGAACCGTTGCCGTGGAAGGTAACTTTCGTTGAAAGGTTACAGTGGGACAAGTCAAACGAATGTAAGCAGACGGCCACAAAAGCATGGTTGATTACAAAAGCGTGATCGATTATTCTGCTAGTGAGTGTTGTACACTGATATAGTAGCAGGAAGGGGAAGATACCACCAATTGTGTCATCTCATTTTGTGATCTATTTTTAATGATTACGTTTGTTGGCTTTATTTTTACTACAAAATATTTACTGTAACTAGTAAAAAAATTAGTTTCCTTCAGCTGAAGAGCGGTTTTCTCGAATTTTTTTCCTCTGGTTGCTGAGAGATCGTCTCCAGTTGGTAAAACGAAGAGACAATATTAAAAATGGTTTAGCGATTGACATTGCTGTCAGAACGCTGCGGTGAATCAGAATGAATATTTGTTGGACCGATGTGGTGAATTGGTAACAATACAAACCGTGATAACAAACATGACTCGTTGCAAGATTTCAGACATCCACACGTTTCCCGAATCATACTGTTCAAATCAGGGTAATCTCTAAGCAGTGGCACGCAACCAACCAGTTCTTTATTCTTACACGATAAGGAAAACTTCTTGTATCTTTGACATCAACGTAAACGATACGCTGATTGTGAGAAATGGATAAAGGTAATAAGTACAACCAAATTGTTCGCATAATAAGCAGTCGTGTTCCATTCAGGCGTGCTAAACGTTCTCATATTCGTGCTACTTGACAATATGTCAGCACTTGTTTGTATGATAAAATGGAATCTGAGGATGAGAGTCAAAGTTAATCGTAACATAGAGCGCCAGGTGTTTGTCTGCTCGCCCGTACCACCAAACAACCGATCAATCGACTTGCAACCCTGTCCGCCTCAAAGCCGCCAAGACAGAGGCCGCAAGGTTCAAGGATCTCCTCCGAAGTGTCCGTTCTTAACTGGCATTACACTCCTGCAATTTCACTGCTCCTAAACCTCAGCTTGCAGGCACCAATTACGGCATGAGGTACCTCGAAGGCAGTCGTCTCATTTCGTTAGCCATTAGGCAATTCACCGGCTATTTTCGATGACCTAACGCCGGCATTGCCATTGCTTCCACTTCATTACTCTGGGACACCGCGCGGCCACGTACAAAACCAGTTTCTCGCCATAGGACCGTCTTTTATCCTTATCAAGTTGTCTTCCTACGTGCCCTGTAAATGTGCTCTCCCCAAGGCAATTTATTTTTCCAAACGTTATCACCGTATCACCTGTTTGGCTGGCATGAAGCAACCACTCAACACTTTTAGTGAACTTTGGTAATCTCTTTGAGTCTCGATGTTTACCTCTGTCACCAAACAAGAGTCGTCTCGCTGTATTGCTCAACTCCGTCTCTGACTTCTCCAGAATATGGGGGAGAATAGTTGCCTTCCGATATTCTACACTTCAAAGCCTCATGTTCTCTGCTTGGCTGTGTTGTTTAACTTATACCACATTAGAGTACACCCCACAGAAATACTTTCAGAAAATACTTACTAATGTATAAATTAATTCTTTCAGCATCGAATGATGTAAAGTGATTGCATTCTGTTAAATTTGCTACACTGTTATTTATGTACATCCTGTAATCTACGTTCAAGGCAGTATCAAAAATTACAGACCCTTCATCATGCCTCAGTGCTATTATTTCTTCGTCCTCAACTTCAACTGCCTGCCTTTCACGTCCTTCGACTCTTGTAACTGCAGACTAGTTTCTGTGCATTATATCAGATGATTTAAGAACTCCGAAGAGTGTTTCTCAGTCAACATTGTCAATAGCATTTTCTCTACATCTACATTGTAAACACCGGTCAAAAGCATTTTCTCTACATCTACACATACTGTAAACACCGGTCTGCCTTTCTTCAATGTATATTATAAGAAGTGCACTCCGCGATGTACTGTATACGCGTTGCGGATTATAAATTTAAATACAGGTAAGTTGCAGTGTCACTTTTACCTCCTGTGGTCCTACATAATTCCGGAAGTCAAATCATTTTCTCCCATGCCGGTTTATACTTGTCGTTCAATATTTCTGAAGATCATTAGTGTTAGTATTTTACAACTGACACAAACATATGGATTTGGAGTACTCACACTTGTTAGCACATGCCTTCATTGGTAAGAGGATTATTCCATTCGTCTAAAAGTCTGAGGGCATATCGACAACCTCATATATTCTGCATGCCTGGAGAACTTTTATCATGACTGGTTCTCCCAAGAACACAAATATTTTGAGGGAATGTCGACTAATTCACCTTTCTTTCAGTGCTCTGTTGAATTTTTCTGGTCGTGTCGCATTACCTGTCTCAGCTCCATCCACTTCCCCTTTTCTTGTCGTAATTTTCTCTGAAGAAAAAGTTCTTCGGTGTAAAGGCATAATCCTTCACTAGTAATTAAAACGTTATGAGTTCAGATTTCGACATCAGCCACTGCTTAAATCCTGATTAAAAGTCATCAACAATGCCAACCGTAGACTTCTTGTATAACTGATGACCTTTGTCCTGCCAGCGGCCTTAGTAACGAGGGCAGAGGAAAGACAATGATTTGCGGCACCCCCTTGCCTGGCAGGTGGGAAAGTACACATAAGATGTGGAAGGATCAGCAATGGTCAACGGTATGAAGAAAGACAAGGCAATGGAAACCACTGCGTTAAAGTCACATATAATATATGTCCACAGGACATGTGGTTCCTAATTGAAAAAAAAATGTTATGATGATCTCTTCGTTGGCAAAAGATTCCGGCTCAGTCTACCGGTCACGAGGGAGGTCACCAAGAGGTAGACCACAGATTGAAAAGTATGCGAAAAATACAATCTACGTGTTGGAGTGTGAAATCTCAGAAGTCTAAATGTGGTAGGGAAGTTATGAATTCTGGGAAGAAAAATGTAAAGACTCAGTCTGGCTACATTGGTGCTCACTGAGTTCAAATGGAACCAAAATAAAGATATCTGGTCATACAAGTATAGGCTGTTGTTATTGGCAATGGCGCAAAGTATTGTAGCATGTATAGGATTCGTCATGAATTGTAAGGTAGGACAGGAGAGTGAGTTTGGGCGGTTTAGTGATAGGATTACTCTCATTAGAATCGACAACAAATCAATGTCCACAACAATAATACAGGTACATATGGCTGCATCACCGTCAGGAGGTGAAGACGTAGAGAATGCATATGAGGACATTGAACGTGTAATTCAGGGATATGAAAATCTTATACTCGTGAGTGACCGGAATGTTGTAGTATACACTGACTTTGAGTGCTCGCTAGCTCGTGTGGTCAGTGTGAAGGTGACCCCACTGCCCCACGTAGTACACTCACATGGTGGCACATATCATATGCAGTGACATACCAGGTTGAATGCCCATATGATTCGAGTCACAAGTGTTCTGCATCATATTTTCAGAATTATCTCGTGAGATGGTTGCTCTCTGAGCTTGAACAACTTGCAACATATGTTGATATGACACATCTCACCAACATTCACATCATAGGAAAATGACGAATTATGCAAGAATGCAGTTGGCTGTCCTATTTTTTGGCTGCAGTTAGCGGGAGAAGAGGAAATTGCCCATAGAGATCACTGTCATCTAATGCTAAAGATCCACAACGTAGCACACAACACATGCAACTTCAACAGGCAACAGCCACGACACACACCCGTTTTCTTCCACAAGGTTGTCTGCTATGACGCTCACTACATCGGTGAACACTTGGCTGATTATTGATTGAGAAATGAGTGGGTTAGTCCCAAGAGAGCATCAAAAAATACACTCCTGGAAATGGAAAAAAGAACACATTGACACCGGTGTCTCAGACCCACCATACTTGCTCCGGACACTGCGAGAGGGCTGTACAAGCAATGATCACACGCACGGCACAGCGGACACACCAGGAACCGCGGTGTTGGCCGTCGAATGGCGCTAGCTGCGCAGCATTTGTGCACCGCCGCCGTCAGTGTCAGCCAGTTTGCCGTGGCATACGGAGCTCCATCGCAGTCTTTAACACTGGTAGCATGCCGCGACAGCGTGGACGTGAACCGTATGTGCAGTTGACGGACTTTGAGCGAGGGCGTATAGTGGGCATGCGGGAGGCCGGGTGGACGTACCGCCGAATTGCTCAACACGTGGGGCGTGAGGTCTCCACAGTACATCGATGTTGTCGCCAGTGGTAGGCGGAAGGTGCACGTGCCCGTCGACCTGGGACCGGACCGCAGCGACGCACGGATGCACGCCAAGACCGTAGGATCCTACGCAGTGCCGTAGGGGACCGCACCGCCACTTCCCAGCAAATTAGGGACACTGTTGCTCCTGGGGTATCGGCGAGGACCATTCGCAACCGTCTCCATGAAGCTGGGCTACGGTCCCGCACACCGTTAGGCCGTCTTCCGCTCACGCCCCAACATCGTGCAGCCCGCCTCCAGTGGTGTCGCGACAGGCGTGAATGGAGGGACGAATGGAGACGTGTCGTCTTCAGCGATGAGAGTCGCTTCTGCCTTGGTGCCAATGATGGTCGTATGCGTGTTTGGCGCCGTGCAGGTGAGCGCCACAATCAGGACTGCATACGACCGAGGCACACAGGGCCAACACCCGGCATCATGGTGTGGGGAGCGATCTCCTACACTGGCCGTACACCACTGGTGATCGTCGAGGGGACACTGAATAGTGCACGGTACATCCAAACCGTCATCGGACCCATCGTTCTACCATTCCTAGACCGGCAAGGGAACTTGCTGTTCCAACAGGACAATGCACGTCCGCATGTATCCCGTGCCACCCAACGTGCTCTAGAAGGTGTAAGTCAACTACCCTGGAGAGCAAGATCTCCGGATCTGTCCCCCATTGAGCATGTTTGGGACTGGATGAAGCGTCGTCTCACGCGGTCTGCACGTCCAGCACGAACGCTGGTCCAACTGAGGCGCCAGGTGGAAATGGCATGGCAAGCCGTTCCACAGGACTACATCCAGCATCTCTACGATCGTCTCCATGGGAGAATAGCAGCCTGCATTGCTGCGAAAGGTGGATATACACTGTACTAGTGCCGACATTGTGCATGCTCTGTTGCCTGTGTCTATGTGCCTGTGGTTCTGTCAGTGTGATCATGTGATGTATCTGACCCCAGGAATGTGTCAATAAAGTTTCCCCTTCCTGGGACAATGAATTCACGGTGTTCTTATTTCAATTTCCAGGAGTGTATCTTTCATTTTGCAAGCAAATCGCCAAGAACAATGTGCTGCAGTTTCTGGACTTCCTACTTTTTTGTATATACCATTTCATAAACTGCTTGAAACTATGTGCCAGGAGGATATACATATCACTGAAGGTAAACATCCTAATTATGCAAAATTTCAGCTCATGACGATGAAAGGTGTCTTTCCATATGAATACCTGGTTTCAGTGGAGACACTCAACGAAACCATATTGCTCAAAATAACTGTATTCATCAGTAATCTTATAACGGATATGCAGTAAGTGCATGCAGTGAATGTTTGGCAAGAATTCAACATCTATTATTTAGGGGAGCATGCAAAGCTTTCTATTGCCATGCATGTACGCTTGCTGACAGATATTTCCGAGAATTTCCGGAGTGTATGCATGGAAACATACGCTATGGATCCTGCCTTCTATTACACAGTTCCAGGGCTTTCCTGGGATGCAGTGCTCAGAAACATACGCGTCAACACCGAACTAGTGTAAACATGTCGCTCTTACTTGATCAAGTAATTCGTGTGTGACTTTGTCAATGTACTTATAGTCACGGCAAGTAAAATAAAATGTGAATGGGTCCGACGACATGAGTTACATATGAAACGTCCCCTTAGAAAAATTATATACGACTGTGCTTAAACTGTCACACAATATTTTTAGCGCAACGCAATCTGACTTTCAATAATCCCTACAAGAGAATGGCCCTGACTGACATTAACCTATACCTTTCACAAATCACTTACCCCACCAAAAATCTTCGTTACTCGAACTACTGCAATACAGCGAGCGCCACTACTGCCAGCTAAATAAAATATTCAAACTACTGAAGGCGCTAACTACTGATAGTCATAGTTAGCAAATGAAAGATTTTGATAGAGAACAAATGATGTATTTACCTTAATAGTCATAATATATATAGCAGTTCATGACATCCAGTCTTACAAATTTCAAAACTCCACCATTTCTCTCCCCACATCCACCACTGCTGGCGGCTCACCTCCAACTGCACAACGCTACGCGCTGTTAACATCCAGCTGCCCAACACTATAATGGCGAGTATTACAACAATGCAAAGCAGCCACAGACTGCACACAGCACAGCCAGTGATTTCCATACAGAGTGCTACGTGGCGTTACCAATAAGAAAACATAAACAGCCTACTTACACATACTGTACCTAGATGAAAACAACTACTACTGGCACATCAAGCAACAGCCTCTGCCATAGCTGTCCAGTCACGAAATCACCTAAATAGTTGAGTCAAGTAAGTGGCTGCTTATTCTGCCATAGGAAATGTTGTGGAGATGAAAACAGCATACTCTAATAGTTTGAATGATCCACACAGCAGTTTGCTACTATGTACAGAGCGCCTCCCCAAGCTGATGGCTGTGCTGCACGATAAACAGAGATACATAATGCATTATAGAATCCCCCAGAAGTGTGTCAAGTTGAGGATGAAACTGATTAAGAGTCACCAGTGCTGTCTCCTCCTAGCAACACCATTTGTCGGAGTAGTATATTGATACCAATAGCGAAAAGAGAGATTCCGTGATGTAATAGTTCGAAAACTTATGAATAATTTTTAAACTTATGAATAATGCAATTTTCGGCAGAACAATGGAGAATCTTGCAAACCACAGGAATATTCACGTAAGAACGAAATGGGTGGGTATCTATGGCACCAGTACAAATTTTAAATGAACCACAATCTGCAATACAAAATTTGTCACTCAGGAGATGGCTAAGGTTTCGTTAGAGTTCCATAAATCTGTTTATGTCAGTATGTGTATATTGGGTCTATCCAAACTACACAGGCACCAGCTTCATTACGGATTTGCAAAAATTCACTTTGAACATTCAGAGTTACTTTACATAGAGACAGACAACTTCATATAATGGTGAAGGACTATGATCTATGAAACAGTAAGGTGCCGCCGACAACTCATTCGATACGCCTGGATATGTGGCTTACACAGTAATATTTATGGCATAACGTTTGGAACCAACAAGGTTGTCGACCTACTGAAAGATGAAGTGAACGGGTTGTGGATTCGAAGTTTGTAAGCCTTGGACAGAAAATGTACAGATATTGTACAAATACAGGAGCCACCTAAAGGCAGGCAAAGGATGCGTATCGTGGAGCCACGATGACTCTCAAATTTATTACTCCTCCTCTGCATATGGTGAACCAAATCGCCATTCAAACATGAGACCATGTGGTACACAGTGTATTGTAGCTGAAAGTCAGTCTCTTGCGCAGTGAAGACAAATGGGTACCTAGTACATCTCATTTTTCATAGTGTAAATGGATGTGTGTGTGTGTGTGTGTGTGTGTGTGTGTGAGAGAGAGAGAGAGAGAGAGAGAGAGAGAGAGAGTGAGAGAGAGAGAGAGAGATAGAGAGATTAGAGCACTCACTAAATGTGTTTGTATACATTGTATATGTGACTTCATTGCATAATATGTGTGCATCAATATAATATATGTGTATGTACTATGTATTGTATATCTTTCTCAACTGCTGCTGGTCATCCCAGTCAGTATTATTTGCGTAAATCATTTCTCGTTTCCCGTGGGAAAAAAAGGTTGCATAGAAACAGTAATATCAAAGAGGGACGCATTAACATCACAACAGCTACATTGAAAAGTGGTAATTGTAGCAACTGTATCACAAAAATTCTCCATCAGCTATAGTATGTAAGAAGGATATTGTGACAAATAAATTGAGGAAACGCAACTACAATATTTTTTAAAGACTGATATGGGTAACGTGTTATGTATATTCTTTTTAGTTTTACGTGTTTCTATTATTAATGTAAAATATGTCTCTGAAGATATGTGTGTATATGTAAGTTTCTACTCATTGTTGAAGTATGTCTTACACACTGCACTAAAAAAATTTATATAAAAAAAGGTATCTCTAAATATGTTGTACAAAAAACTGTTATGAAAGAAAATATTATATATACATTTGGTGAAGAAACGAGTAATTAATTTGTTATCATATATCTTTACAATTTTTCTTGTTTACAAACACCTGTGTCTTGTGCAGCGTATGGGCCATTCGCCCTATCAACTAACACCTTTTCTTACACTTCTGGCGTGCAAATGGCCACTGTGAGCAGGTCCACACGAGCAGAAGGCAAATCAACGCTTTTACACGCTCAAGAAGCCTCCACACATAAGACAGCACAGGAGTTTGGTATTGGCCATGCACCTTATCTTTTGTTGTAACATATTCTAATAGAAATAAAACACAGTCTGGAAAGATACACATTCATTTTTTTTTCTTTTTAATTTGGAATTATATTGTTGTGTATGCAGATGAGTACAAATATGTGTGTATTTCTTTGGCAATGTCAGGCAGTGATGATGTCGATGTAACATACATATTGCATACAGTAGTACAACACATATTGAAATTAGTACCGAAAACGGCCTTTGGATTGTTCTGATGGGTGAGCTTTGGAAGTGCGCACCATGAAATCCCAAAAATTCCAAGCAGATACACCCACATCTGACACATTTATTCACAGAGCACTCGATGACAGATCCAACACACATCAAATTTCTAGACGTTCATTCTCGAAAGGCTGTGAATTATCAGCTATTCACGTTGCTGAATATTCTAAATCTTATTGGGTAGACCCAAGACATATTGTATGATAGCCCAGCAACACTGGAGGTGTATGAGTGTTGAAGACTACAGTTATCTGTTCTGAATTATGTGGTCGCTGAGTTTCTACACACACCATCCTAGGAAGCCCACGCCGTGATTTAACAACTGGCACCAGCAAGTGCTTGTACAGGTCAAAGAGGGCAATCGACTGGCGCGCTTCAGCTTCCAATGGGAGGTCAAAGAGATGCCAACACGTTCGGTAAGCACATGGAGTGGCATCCCCGTGCCACTATTTACGTACAGCACCAACAGTCTGGACTCAGTCTTGTTTTAGCTCTTAAGCCAGTTTTCTTAAATTCGTGTGCCACTTCATTCACTGTGTTCATAGTCCATGACGATCCTCTGTACTTCTCCAGAGATCACGGGTTGGTCTCAACTGCAATATGAGCTGTATCACCAGAGCTAGCACATTCACACATCTTGTTGGTGTCTTCCACCAAGATAAGTATACTTCTACAATGGAGGTCTACGTGCGCATCCATAATTTGTGTCATTTCCGCTTTTAGGTTCTCCCCCACATCAGTATTACTCCAAGACACAAAAGTTAGCGATAATGTGGTGTTTTCAGTTGGCTCCTGCGACACAACCAGATGACGAGCAGATGTGGTTAGTGTTTACAAGGGCTTAATTGACGTTGTGTGTGTGATTTCCGTAAATGATACCGGTTCTAGTGAATTGTGGCTAGTTGTTGTTTTTACTAACTGTTTAGTTTAGGTTTCCAGTTATCACAGCATATCTCTTCATCTGTGGCTTTGGTCACTGGACCTCATGGCTAATGTGATGTGGGAACTGTCACTAACTTCGATTTTACAGTTGCAGGGTCAGCAATTACAATAGTTGCCCCAAGACATCAATCAATTGGCTCTCCTCAAATGTACGACAGCAGCGGCAATATCTGTGTCGGTACCCAAACACAGTTCATCTGATGGCAAACGAGAATTCTACACAGAGTACTGTGTAGACTTTGCTGCACATAACACTGCCAGTAAAGATCACAAAGCACTTTTTCTCTCAACTGTTGGTCGCGACGTGTATCATTTGTGTTCGTAGCTTTTTTCCGGTTTCTCATCCATGAGATACTGAGTATGAACGGTTAGTGGGCAATCTGGACGACAGCTTTCAGGGGCAAACTCAAGTGGCAGCTGCAAGATTCACGTTTTCCTAACTCGGAGACAAACACCCCAATCAAACAGACAGTGGATTGCAGAGTGTAGAAGTCTAACGAGGACCTATACACTGAAGTGTGCCTATGGGAAGTCTTACAGTGATGCTGTGTTACAAGTTTCCTCCACGCGCTAAGTATCAGACGCGGTAATTCGATCAGACACCCTGAAGGTGCCGGACCCTAGCTTAGATACTGTGCTTAAAATTATAGAGACCCAAGACACATCTGAAGGTGTGCAAGTCGATCTGAAGCTCTGGTTTTTTCCGACGTTAAGTGTGAAAGTAACCATCGGTTTCCCCACCAATCCAACGAAGCACGCCAAACCATGTTCAGGCGCGGTTCCAGACAGTGCACCCAACCCTGTCGGCGTGATAATGCCCCAGTACACACCGTTAAGTATTGTCCGCTGTGCTTCAGTACTTATGAACGTAATGAATGTACTTGTCACGAATCATTTCTGCTTAAGCAAAATCATGTTTGCAAAAACTTAAAGCCAATCGGCACTCTGGCTCAGATTGAACGCCTTCCTCAATGAATGTCAATGTTGTGTTCGTCAAGCGCTCCGTTAGAAAGTAGCATGTTCTGTGGACAGTGTTTGCTAGAAAAGAGTCACAGGAGTTATCGGTCATTGAAATACGGTCGTTCCCGGGTTCGATTCCCGGCGGGGTCAGGGATTTTCTCTGCCTCGTGATGACTGGGTGTTGTGTGATGTCCTTAGGTTAGTTAGGTTTAAGTAGTTCAAAGTTCTAGGGGACTGATGACCATAGATGTTAAGTCCCATAGTGCTCAGAGCCATTTGAACCATTTTTTTGAAATACGGTCAACAAACTTTACGTATAGTTTCAAGTTGCTAATCACAGTGTTCCACTGCATTTAGTTACCAGAGCTCCGGTTACACTTCTGTACAGACACACTTATTTGGTCTTGGATACTCCTAAGTTTCGTCAGTCATAGACCACGAGTTCAGAATATAATTGTAATGACATTACAGTGCTGGGTGTTTATAGCGTCCGGGAGAAATTTCGTGCCACAACTAGGAATTTGTTTTCCTATCGACTCGCAAATAGAGCGAGGAAAAAACGACTGTCTATATCCCTCCGTGTGAGGCCTAATTTCTCGTATCTTATTTTCGTGCTCTTTACGCGCGGTGGATGTTGGCGGCAGTAGAAGCGTTCAGCACTCAGTTTCAAATGCTGGTTCACTAAATTCTCTCAATAGTCTCCCTCGAAAAGAACGTTGCCTTCCCTCCTGGTATTCCCATTCAAGTTCCCGAAGTATCTCCGTAACTCTTACGTCTTTTTCAAACCTACCGATAACGAATCTAGCTACTCCCCTCTGAGTTGCTTCGATGTCTTCCTTCAATCCGACCTGGTAATGATCCCAAAACTCGAGCAGTACTCATGAATAGGTCGCACCAGCGTCCTGTAAGCGGTCTCCTTAACAGATAAACCACCCTTTCCTTCAATTCCCCCAAATAACCGAAGTCGACTATTCGCCTTCCCTATCACAATCGTCACAAGCTTTTTATCCAAATACTTAAACGTTATAGCAGTTGTCAGTTTTTGACTCATCACACGAGTCAGACTGACGTTCAGGGTCAAAGAACAGTTCAGGAGTTCTCTATAAATTATCGGCAGATAGGTTGCTATGGACTCTAATCTCACAGTGTATTGCAGTACATCCGCAACGTTTGCCCTTACAGTGCGAATGGTGTTCACAGTTCCGTGATTCACCGTTATTTTGCATTGTGGCATGCTCTCTCTCTCTCTCTCTCTCTCTCTCTCTCTCTCTCTCTCTCTCTCTGTCATTATTTCATCATAGTCCAAACATAAAAATGCCAATCACAGGGTCTTATCCCTCACTGCCTCCAATGCGAAATACTACAGGTACTACACCAACGTCATTGGGGAATCGCACACACCAAATATTTACCTACGCACCACTGTACATGGCTCGAGATGGACACCAGGACACCAAGATCAAGCAGTTGATTGTCCATTGCAAAGCATGTGGGGACCATCAATCTCCTTCTCCGCAGCAATTCACTGAATCGCCACGACCAGGTGGCACTTGGCAACGACTATATGTTGACTGTGTTGAACCTTAGTGAAAGTATGCCTGACTGATGCATTCAGCAAATTTACTCTCGTGGGTTCCATGCAGTTCATGTCGACTGCTAATACAATAAGAGCCCTTTGTGTTTTGCATTGAAGAAGTACCAGTGGTCATTGCATCAGATAATGGTTCTCAGTTTGCGTCAGGAGACTTTCGGCATTTCTGTTAATGGTATTCAGCATGTTAGTACTGCTCTGTTCTATCTGGAGTCCAGTGGAGAAGCCAAACGTTTCGTGGGAACCTTTAGGAGTCAGACTGCCTTCCACTCCATGCCTTCCACTTCCGGGAGCGAGCCCTTGTCATGTTTCCGTCGTCGCATGGTTCCCTGCCACGCGACAGCATGACGTCAGCGGAACTCCTTCATGGACGTCAGCATCGTAGCCAACTGTCTCATGCATCTACCACAGAGGTTCTAGTTTTCCACGTGGCTCATGAAGTGCAAGCCTCAGGAGAAAGCAAAGGTCATTGGGATCCTACCTCAGCCCCTTTGTTCACAGATGTTTAACTTCGCAGGATTCTGCAGCACCTGCTGTCCTGGCCTTCTCTAAGCCCAGAACAGTCTCCTCCTTGGGATATGAGACACCGTCGAAGATCGATATGCAGCTGCGGTCGCCACTGCTGGTTTTGCAGCCTCTGCTGCAGTGGTCTATGATCCTGCAACCAACCATCTCCATAGACTCCTCAAGGGTCCATCACAAGTCGAAAATGCTCCAGCAGCAGTTTCACAGTCGTGAAGTTCACACGTGCACCCTGCACAGCCAACATGCCTCGTCATTCTTAAGGTGCATGCCAGAGTGCAGACATGGGTCTGCCATCAGCCAGCAATGCAGCCACTGTTTCTTCAGCAGCTCATTTGTTCAGATATCTCCTCCCTCCCTACCCTCCCTATAGATAGTACTTGCCATCAAAGTAAGCAAAAACTATGTGGAAGTCTGGTAGGTGGGGGGGCGGGAGGGGGGGGGGGGGTCGAGGGATGTGCTCATCCATTTTCAAAAGCATCAGCAACCCACACCAAGATTCGACAACTGGCGTGTAAAGAACACCAGAGGCCACCCAAGAAGTGCACATTAGCTTCCAAATGAAGGTAAAGGAAAGGTCAACGCCCCCAGAAAGTGCAAACAGAAGCCAACCTGTGCAGCGCTTTTTATACAGCACTAAGAGTCTTGCGTTATCCCTCGAGTCAGATTCCTCGAGTTTGTGCCCCACTTCAATTACAGTGTTTCAAGTACGATCGCCTGGATTTGGACTGCTCCTAAGATTTATGGAATGGACTTGAGTGAGATAGAATTTGAATCAGCAGGCTAAAATGGCTCTGAGCACTATGCGACTTAACTTCTGAGGTCATCAGTCGCCTAGAACTTAGAACTAATTAAACCTAACTAACCTAAGGACATCACACACATCCATGCCCGAGGCAGGATTCGAACCTGCGACCGTAGCGGTCGCCCGGCTCCAGACTGTAGCGCCTAGAACCGTACGGCCACTCCGGCTGGCTGAATCAGCAGGGCTATTATATTCATGAATATTCTTGCTGTTTTGTCTCCGAGTGAGGTTTACTTTCGTAATAAAGATGTACGAGTGTCCCCGTAATTTTTGTCCAGTCTGCTTGACGGTAGCTCCACCACAGCAGCAGTACCCCAGGACACAACAAATTCTCACATAATTCATACCATTTATAGTATGAAAGCAGTACTTTAGTATCACTAAACTGGGGATTTTCAAACATTATTACTACGTAGAAATCATTATTACAGTACATACCCACAACCACATATTTACTTAAACAAATATTTAGGTTGTATATTAGAGAGAACAGTATCATTTTAGTAGGTGGGGAATGCCATAGTAATAGCCTGAGGACTGGTGCTGATAACTATGGTAGCAGGGACTCAAAGTCAGGGAAGAAGATATATCATGGGTGTGTAAGTCTTGCTGCGGCTACAGACTCAAGGTTGGAGAATGGCCAATTCAATAGTCAGGCTGATTCTCCACTGTTTCAGTGGTGTACACAATGGAAATGCAAGCACTTGCTGCACGTCCTGACCCCAAAAATTATGTAGGAAGTCTGTGCAGCTACTGTCATGGTCTAGACAGATGTTGCTCCACTGCATCATCAGAGGTGCTCACACTATGGAAGAAATAGTAAGTAATGTAAACGCAAATAATAATAACGGGCAGTGAGAGATCGGAAAGATTTTTCTAGTCTGATAGTCTTCTCCCTCTTCTTGTTCTATGGGCGATTGCTGATCTCCAGTTGACACTTGATGGTAACCAAGCCGTTTACGGACCCTGAATGTCTAGTCGATCTCATGATGACATCTACCAAGCCTGGAGTGTAGTAGGGGTGGGGGGGTGGGGGGGAGAGCTGACTAGTGGTGGAGGTTAAACCCTGTTAATGGGGAAACTCAGTCGGCCTAGAGAAGTGGGGGAATTACGATGGTGGCCATTTTAGGTCATAATTTATGGTCATCAAGATAAGCTAAAAGCATCTGCTCATACGTTAGACTTACATAAAGATAAGAGCACAAGCTTATGGTTTGTTTACATAAGGCTAAATCTATAAAGAAGTTATTTTGTTTACACATGGGCGCCAGCCATGTGACTGGTTTGTTTATGTTAGGCTCATACGTTACACTTGGATAAACATAACAAGTGAGTTGTTTGTTTACACTAGGCCAAGCAGCCGGTTTGTATAAGGAGCAAAATGGGCTCTTTGTTCCTGATCCTTTCCAGCTCCCCTACTCAGTTGTTATTATCCGTCTGTTCGTCAGAGACACTCGAACAATCCTGCGATCCCTTCATGGTGTATTCCTTCTTCCCACGCAGTTGTCCTGAGTCCATCTCGTTAACAGTCGTTGTGCAGTCAACGCACTGCGGCCAGAAGCCTGTTGCATGTCTCTCGTTTGACCGTTTGCGAAATCGGAGAGATGGTGAGAAGCGGGAGTTACAAGCCCCCCGTGCCTGTTGTGCTGCTAACTGCACATTGAAAGTTCCATAGCGTTATGCAGATCTAGTACCTATCTCAGTGATCTTAACTCAAGAGCTACTCTCCGTCTGCCGGCAGCTGTG
The DNA here is from genome assembly GCF_023898315.1 of Schistocerca nitens. NCBI lineage: Eukaryota > Metazoa > Arthropoda > Insecta > Orthoptera > Acrididae > Schistocerca > Schistocerca nitens. The sequence continues at coordinate 104,390,240 of NC_064621.1, read as the reverse complement.
GACGAGCGGTTCTAAGTGCTTCGGTCTAGAACCGCGCGACCGCTACGGTCGCAGGTTCGAATCCTGCCTCGGGCATGGATATGTGTGATTCCTTGGGTTAGTTAGGTTAAGGTAGTTCTAAGTTCTAGGGGCCTGATGACCTCAGATGTTAAGTCCCATAGTGCTCAGAGCCATTTGAACCATTTTTATTTTCAGTCTGTATGTGTAGCTTTCCTCTGCATTGATAACACTGAAAATAAGATCGGTTAAGAATGAAATCTTAACCAATACGTCCTACAGACCAGGAAACAGTGGTGTAACAGTTCGGCAGCGTTTGGTTGTGATGTTCGAGGGGTAACAACTTCCTTTCCTGTCAGTCTGCAATACATAGATGTGTCGCCTTTTTGCACTCTGTCTCTCGATGGAGTCTCTTCTCTGGCAGATGGAAACGCTGAGATATAGGGAAGCTGAGACTTAGCTTCTGTCTCTATCTCTCTCTCTCTCGTCGATGTAACAACATTCGGTTGCTGCATAGGTTAGAAGCGTTTTCCCATAAGACGACAGATACACACCTAACAAATACGTTGTGCTTCACCATTTATAACAATCTTCCAACGCTGAATTAACCACTCGATTCCGCGACAGTAGAAATCGCGTGGTTTTCAAGTGAAGAACTCGTCGAACCACGTTCGGGGTGCATTTTCATCCAGAAAGGAAGCTTCTGGAAGGTTGTTCGATAGAGAGCGGAAAAGATAAAAATCGAGGGTGCAAGATCAGATGAATAATGTGGGCACGGAACGACTTCCTACACCAACTCCTCTATATTATTTTTGGTCAGTCCAGCAGAATGCGGGAGCGAGCTATCGTGGAATGGCATCACTTCACGACGTCTTCCTGATCGTTGATCTTGAACTGTGTCTGCAATACGTCTCAGCTGTTGACAATAAATGTCAACAGTAATGGTTTCACCTCGCGAAAGGGATGCTTAGTACACTACACCGTCGCCGTTCCACCAGATGCACAACACTATCTTTTGTGGATGCACACAGTTCTTTGTACGGGAAGTTGCTGCTTTCTTTGGGTTCAGTCATTCCTTTGTTTTCCTTGCGTTAACATGAAGACACCATGGCTGGTCACCAGTAACGATACAGTATAGGAATGATCTGTGTTGTTCACTAGCCAGTTACAACGAGTAAGCAGGGCACTCGCTGATTTTTGTGATCTTAGCTTAGTGCATGTGGTACCCCCCCACACCCAAATTTTGAACCTTCCCCACTGTATACAAATGTGGCAAGATGGCGGAATGACCACAGTTCATCACATTTGCAAGTTATCGAGTACACTGACATGTATCATTGTGGATTTATGCCCTGAAACGATCTTCATCGAACCACAAAGGTGTTCCTAAACGTGGGAAGACAATAATGTCGGAACGATCCCCCTTAAAACGAGAAAACCAGTTTCGTGCCGCGCTGTCCTATGAGATTATATCTATAAATGGTGCAAATTTTTCTGACTGCTTCAGCTGCTGTTACCCCTTTCTGAACACAAAGACAAGGATACGCCGGAAATGTTCTCCAAATGACAAAATGACAGTGCGTAAGTCGGCCGGCCGGAGTGGCCGAGCGGTTCTAGGCGCTACAGTCTGGAATCGCGCGACAGCTACGGTCGCAGGCTCGAATCCTGCCTCGGGCATGGATGTGTGTAATGTGCTTAGGTTAGTTAGGTTTAAGTAGTTTTAAGTTCTAGGGGACCGATGACCGCAGTAGTTAAGTCCCATAGTGCTCAGAGCCATTTGAACTTTTTTGACAGTGCGTAAACTTAAATAGCGACATTGAACTACAAATAAAAAATTAAAATCAATAAATAAACCCTTAGCAACAGCAATACCAACATGCAAAACAAAAATACTACGAACCTTCGCACCAACCTTATACTATTCATACAGAAGGAACACTGTCTCCCACTTTTGTAAAAAAAAAACTTTGTACATTCCATTCGATTTCTTTACAAACAACACATCGATAACAAGAGAGTCGTATCAACACACACAGTAAGTTCAGCGTGTTTCATATCGCTCAGTAAGGTACTCGCAACTAGAAATCTTTACCGCTTGTTTTTTTTTTTTTTTTTTGGGGGGGGGGGCGGGGCTAATTTTTTCACGACCACTTTCTCACTGATTTTTCTCCACTGGAAATCAAAAGTAGTAACTCGATCTTGTGGTGTTGGAGTTCTTCTTTTTATGTCCGTGCTTGCTATGAAAATACGAGGAATTCCGCCTCATGCAAGACACCTTTCTCTTTTTGTTTTTCCCAGACATGTTTCATCACTTTTTGTGCTACCTTAAGTGGGTTATTCTTTATTTTCTTACTGTGAAATTGTTGTTGCATATTAACATTTAGCGAAACTGTTGGGACATAATATTTACAATTGTGAATCAATAATTGTTGTAAAATACTATACATTATTTGTTCATAGTTCACAGTTGAGATACGTATTAACGACCTGATGTATTGGGTGTTGTTTATAACATTATGTCTAAAGTTCTACTTATAGCTTAGCTGGCAAAAGAGTGGATATAGGAATTAGTTTACGTACCTTAGATGATGCTATTGGACATTTATGTTGGTAGATATTCTGCTACACAATCTTCAACTTCTCAGGTCCAAACAGGAAAACATAATTCTTATTTTCCTGTTTATTGTGCATTTACAAACGGAAATGAGTACATATCACGTTTTTTGTGTGTAACTTACGGCATCGATGTCGTAGTGCGTTCTCATATGTTGTAGGCGAGGTGAACAGGCTGATTTCGTGACCTATGCTCGCTTGACGCTGCACTTTCTCCGATTTATATCAAGACATAGGCAGAGTTTTCATCGCCATTACGTGTTTGTCGTGACTGCATAGTACTCATTTGTCTGACTTGGCGTTTGTGGTGTTTCGCTTGTGAGAGTGTGAGTGTGTGTGTGTGTGTGTGTGTGTGTGTGTGTGTGTGTTTGTGTATGTTCAGGACTTGGGAAGAGTGGGGCACAGAGAGAGAGAGGGAGGGAGAGAGAGAATGAATGCTTTTTTTTTTTTTCATTCTCTTAAGTAGTTTTTGTGTGAGTGTTATTTGTAAGGTTCTCCAATTGTGGATCGCTCTCAACTTTCGCAGACCACCTGATAGCACACAGTCACCACCCAACAAACATTGAAACTGACTTACACATCCTTAAAACTAGTAGCAGCTTATACCAAAAATTAACTGTAGAAGAAAACTGTCACATCCAAAAATCAACAGCGCAAGGAAAGAAAGTACTAAATAAGTACACATCACTGTGCAATAAAACCCTTTTTGCCACAATTGAAGTACAAATAACACCCACACGAAAACTACTAAAATGGTTCAAATGGCTCCGAGCAGTATGGGACTTAACATCTGAGGTCATCAGTCCCCTAGAACTTAGAACTACTTAAACCTAACTAACCTAAGGACATCACTCACATCCATGCCCGAGGCAGGATTCGAAACTGCGACCGTAGCAGTCGCGCGGTTGCAGACAAGCGCCTAGAACCACTCGGCCACATCGGCCGGCCAAAACTACTTGTGAGGGGAAAAAAGGCATTTTCTCTCTCTCTCTCTCTCTCTCTCTCTCTCTCTCTCTCTCTCTCTGTCTCTCCCTCTGCCCCAGTCCTGAACACACACACAAACCAAACAGCACAAACGCCAAATACACTTCAAACTCGCGCGCCTCACCCAGCCAAACACGCAATGAAACAAATGAATACTTCACAGCCACAACAACACGTAATGGCGACGAAAACACTGCTTATATTTCGAAAAATCGGAGAAAGTGCAGTGTCAAGCGAGCATAGGTCACGAAATCGGCCTATTCACCTCGCCAACAACATATGAGAACGCACTACAACATCAAAGCCGTAAGTTACAGAAAAACAAGACTTACGTTTTGCTGTTTGCAGATGAGAAATTGTAGACTGTGTAGCCGAATAGCTACCAACGTAAATGTCCAATAGCATCATGTAAGGTATGTAAACTAATGCCTATATCCACTCTTTTGCCAGAACTTTAGACATAATGTTATAAACAACACGCAGTGCATCAGGTGGTTAATACATTTCACAACTGTGAACTATGAACAGACAATAATTCATTCCCAATTGTAAATATTATGTACCAAAAGTTTCGCTAAATGTTATTATGTAGCAACAATTTTACAGTAAGAAAATAAAAAAAATCCACTGAAGATAGCACAAAAAGTGCTGAAGCATGTCTGGGTGAAACGAAACTAAGAAGGTGTCTTGCATAAGGAGGAATTCCTCGTGCGGTACTAATTCGAGTTTCGAAAGCAGACTACAGTGAGAGTGCTCAAGTAGTCGAAAGGTGCCACGGACGAAAAGGAAACCGAAGCCCGTAGGCGAACGCTAGGAGGTAACCGGCAGCAAAGAGTTAGGCGTTGCCAGCGCCGCGAAGACCATCATCATCAGGTGGGCTCGTGCGAAGGACAGCCGGTGCTGCGGGAAGCGTGCAGCGGTAGTAATCACTGCGGTCGCGGGGTCCTTGGCCTCAGGCGCGACGTTACGGCACGCCTCGTCCGTGTTTTGACTGCCAGGCGGCCGGAGCAGCTTCGACGTCTACATTTCTGGCTCCGTTGCACTCTGATTCTACTGGACGTAACTAAGTGCAAGACTGACCACTGCGGCATACCGTGAAGCCTATAGAAAATCCCAACTGAAGACGTTTAGTGTGGTGTCACCGCCAGACACCACACTTGCTAGGTGGTAGCCTTTAAATCGGCCGCGGTCCGTTAGTATACGTCGGACCCGCGTGTCGCCACTGTCAGTGATCGCAGACCGAGCGCCACCACACGGCAGGTCTAGAGAGACGTCCTGGCACTCGCCCCAGTTGTACAGCCGACTTTGCTAGCGATGCTACACTGACAAATACGCTCTCATTTGCCGAGACGATAGTTAGCATAGCCTTCAGCTACGTCATTTGCTACGACCTAGCAAGGCGCCATTACCAGTTTATATTAAGATGGAAATGATGTACAGTCCAGAGAGATGTTCTCCAATTATGGATTAAAGTTAAGTATTACATCAACTACGTACTTTATTTGCTACTATTAATTCCCTTAACTGTTGCAGACCTCACGCCAGTCTGCGTGTAATTAAACACGTGCATTTCGGCCTCCTCTAGCAACACGGTGTTGGCTCTTCTGCCAACACAGCACATGGCGATGGGTCTACAAAGGGTCTTCTTCTTTATGCTTGCTTAAATTTCATTGTGTCATGGCTTCGCCACAATCTCCAGATGTACTGTCCGAATTTTATCGCTTGCAGAATCAGCAGACACAGGCCTTATTGGATGCCCTTGGACAGCTCGTCCAGGGTCAACGTGCGCTGCAAAATGATGCGGCAGCCGCCGCTCCACCGCTACCGCGGCCACAACACGCAGTTGCACCACCTTTTCGTCCTTTTGATGCGGCACTGGAAAGCTGGACGGAGTGGTCCCGCCAATTTGATCTCGCCGCCTACAGAATTCAAGGTAACGAGCGGCAGCCTTTCTTATTGTCCTGTGTAGGCATCCAGACGTACCGTGTGATGGTGAAATTATTTCCCCGACGCGACGTAGCAACTCTGTCCTACAAAGAAATTTTGTCGGCATTAGATGCATATTTCAAAGAATCTGTCAATGTAGTTGTAAAAAGGTATACTTTCTTTCGTACTAAACGTACGGCCGGTCAGACTAATCGGGAGTGGGTTGCAACTTTGCAGGGCCTTACTAGAGGTTGTGCTTTTGAGTGTGAATGTGGACTCCCTTATTCAGATACCATGGTACGTGATGCAATTGCACAGAACGTTTCTGGTGTTCGTATAAGGGAACAGATTTTGAAACTAGTCAATCCCTCCCTTCAACAAGTGATGGACATATTGGATCGGCAGGACACACTTGACTTTGCTCAGGAAACATTTGAAACTTCGCCAGCCGTGTGTCACATTAACCAGCCCGCCGGGCGCACTGCACGGAACAGTAAACAGCCCTCACACCCATCCGCGCAGCTGCCGCCTAGCTCTCCAAAACGTGTGCCGCGCCAGCAAGCAAATGCAGTGCTAAAGTCATGCCCGCGGTGTGCTACTAGACATTCGCGTGAGAATTGCCCATCACGTCAAGCTATTTGCTTTTTCTGTAATAAAAAAGGACATGTTCAAAGTGTTTGCCAGAAAAAGCTAAGATCGGACACTAGCAACCATTCCAGGCCCTTTGCTTCGCTCTGGAATCGCACCAAGAACACTCAGGCTCGTGAACCTTCCCCCATGGACATTCATGTAGTCCATTCCACTCTGCCCAGTGCCACTCTCTCTAACAGTGACTGTGTTCGTCCCACAAAAAGTGTGCGTCGACGTCGCAGGAAATCCCGTCAAGTCGCAAGTGATTCTGTACCAGTGTCAGTTCACGTTGCATGAGACAGTCGCTCTTGTCGTCAGCAGGACAATAAACTTTTTGTAGACTTGGACATTAATGTCCACGTGATCCCATTCCAGCTCGATACCGGAGCTGCAGTTTCATTGATCAATAACGACACGTACAGACAACTGGGCACACCTCCGTTGCGTGCCGCAAATGTTAGGTTAAATAGCTAGTCCGGTCAGAATATCCCTGTGTTAGGACAGTGCAGCCTTCTTGCAACATACAAGGGACGAACAAAACTTGTGTCCTTTTACGTACTTCGTTCTTCTTCTGCAGTGAACTTGTTTGGTTTAGATTTATTTCAGTTGTTTAACTTGTCTGTAGTCAATCAGGTCCTATCAGTGAACCAGACTGTGCCTTCAGCCAGTGTTTCTCGTCTATGTGAAGAATTTGCAGACATTTTTGCACAGGGCCTTGGTTGCGCTAAGAACTATGAAGCCCATTTGGAACTGAAAGTAAACGCGCAACCGAAATTTTTCAGAGCGCGCACTGTTCCCCACGCATTGCGTGATGAGGTCGCAAGAACATTACATGATTTGGAATCACAAGGTGTAATTGAACGTGGGCCACACCCTTAGTAATTTTGCCAAAACCTTCCGGAAAATTGAGACTTTGTGTGGACTTCAAGGCAACGGTGAATCCACAACTAGTAATTGCAACTTTTCCTTTACCCCGCCCGGAAGATATTTTTGACAAACTGTGCCCGGGTAAATATTTTTCGAAGTTGGACCTCGCACATGCGTACTTGCAAATTCCAGTGGACGACGAATCCCAGCGCGTCTTGGTGGTTAACACGCATCTTGGTTTGTATCGATTCAAAAGACTGCCATTCGGGTGTGCATCTGCCCATGCATTGTTTCAGCAATATTTAAAAACTGTTTGTGCATCGGTCCCTGCTGCAGCAAACTATCTGGACGATATTGTGATCCCCGGAAAGACGGAAGGAGAACATTTAGCCAATCTCAGAACATTATTTCAGGTCTTGCGACAAAATGGTCTTCGCTTGCGGAAGGACAAATGTGTGTTTTTTGCTCGTGACTTACACTATCTGGGACATGTCATCAATGCCCAAGGCATACATCCCAGTCCCGAGCACCTCCGTGGCATACAAGACTTGCCTTCGCCGCAGAATTTGAAGCAGCTACAGAGTGTGCTGGGAAAAATTAATTATTACAACAGATATGTGCGCCACGCCTCTTCCATTTCAGCTCCGCTTCATCGCTTACGCCGTGAAGGTGTTCCGTTTGTCTGGACGACGGAATGCGAACGCACCTTTCGCCGGTTGAAATCTGTGTTGCTTTCAAATACTTGCCTTACGCCATTCGATCCCCGAAAACCCCTTTTGTTGATCGTAGATGCATCAGATTTCGGGATCGGTGCTGTGCTTGCCCACAAAGATGGATCGCATGATCGCCCTATTGCCTTTGCGTCCAAATTGCTCTCGTCTGCGCAAAGAAATTATTCACAGATCGAGAAAGAAGCCCTGGCTCTCGTACTTGATGTTACAAAGTTTCATGATTTCTTGTATGGTCGTCACTTTACCATCATCACAGACCACAAACCTTTGACATCGCTTTTTCATCCGAACAAGCCTGTACCTCCACGTACAGCGCAGAAATTCATTTGCTGGTCTATTTTCCTCTCGCAGCACCGCTACGATATCTTGTATCAGTCCACTGCTAAGCACGGAAACGCCGATGCGTTGTCCTGTTTGCCTGTTGCTGAGGATAGAGCATTCGATTCTTCCGAACTTGCTTGTATGTTCATTGATGCGGAAGCCGATGACGTGGTCGAATCGTTTCCGATTGATTTTCGTCGTGTAGCTACAGCTACAGCTGCTGACCCTGTCCTTGCTACCGTTCTGCGTTTTGTTGCTACGCAATGGCCCTTGTCAAAGTCACGGATCGAGGATCCGTTGGTTCGCCGATTTTTTGCACACAAGGAGAGACTTTTTGTTCGACGTGGTGTTTTGCTGTTGCGTTCTGATAATGATCAGTCCAGGGTCGTGGTCCCACGTTCGTTACATTCCTCTGTCTTACGGCTTCTCCACCAAGGACATTGGGGTATAGTGCGAACGAAACAACTTGCTCGTCAGCACTGTACTTGGTTTGGAATCGATGCTGCGATTACGAATATGTGCTCTTCTTGCACGGCGTGTGCCGAACAACAATCCGCACCACCTCGGAAATTCTTTGCATGGCCGAAAGCCACTTCCCCTTGGCAACGCTTACACATCGATTTTGCTGGTCCCTTCTGGAATGCTCGATGGTTGGTTGTGGTCGATTCCTTCAGTACTTTTCCTTTTGTTGTACGGATGTCTTCCACAACGTCGTCTGCCACCATCCAAGTGTTGTCTGCTATCTTTTGTATTGAAGGTCTTCCACAGACTATTGTTTTCGACAATGGCCCACAATTCATGTCCGCAGAATTTCAGTCATTCTGCAAGGCCAATGGTATTCAATATCTGACATCTGCGCCGTTTTCGCCTCAGTCAAACGGTGCCGCTGAACGATTGGTTCGGACTTTCAAGTCACAGATGTTGAGGTTGAAAGAGTCGCATTCTCGGGAGGACGCGTTATTGCTCTTTTTGTCCCCGTATCGCCCTCAGCCCCGAGATAGTCGTTCGCCGGCTGAGTTGCTCCACGGTCGTCCTTATCGAACCTTGATGTCTTTGCTACATCCGCCGCATCAGGTTGCTGTGCAGCGGCAGCCACCTGCTTTTGCTCCAGGCGACGTTGTATATTATCGCAACTATCGAGGTTCACGGCGTTGGCTCGCAGGGCGCATTCTTCGCTGCCTCGGCCGCGCTATGTATCTGGTTCTGGGGGCCTCTGGTTAGGTGCGTCGGCATCTCACTCAGCTGCGCCTCTGTCGTCGCACGGGTTCTGCCACTCCCCGTCTGCTTTCAGCGACGGTGCCGTCCGGTCAGCGCCCTGGGGACCCATCTACTGGCTCGCCTCATCCCCAGGTGTTACCGACGCTGCCTTCCATTTTGCCCCATGGCGACGCGCCGCCGCCGCCGCCGCCGGTTCTCCCGCCAGCGACGCACGCAGTGGACGCTTCGCTGCAGCCGCCAAGCACCTCCCTGGGTCACGCGCCGCCGATCGCTTCCCATGACCAGCTGTCCTCCGACATGGAACTCTTGCCCACTCCGGACCAGATGTCGTCTTCGCCCATCGGGTGACCCGTCCTGATGGAGGTCGACCCTTCGGCCCCTCCTGTCTCTCTTAGGGCGCATACACCGCATGTTGGCGTGCACCCTCGACTAGGTTTTCAGGCGTTTCCTAGCTCCCCTCGGTCCGAATGGCCGGGTGCGGGTGGCACAGCCTCACCTGTTGTTAGGCTCCCCAAGTCGTCGCATACGTCAACATGGGGTCCTCCCCACGGCGGGCGGAAGCCTTATAACACAACCGTACGCCGATTTGCGGGTGGGGGGGGGGGGATGTGGTGTCACCGCCAGACACCACACTTGCTAAGTGGTAGCCTTTAAATCGGCCGCGGTCCGTTAGTATACGTCGGACCCGCGTGTCGCCACTGTCAGTGATCGCAGACCGGGCGCCACCACACGGCAGGTCTAGAGAGACGTCCTGGCACTCGCCCCAGTTGTACAGCCGACTTTGCTAGCGATGTTACACTGACAAATACGCTCTCATTTGCCGAGACGATAGTTAGCATAGCCTTCAGCTACGTCATTTGCTACGACCTAGCAAGGCGCCATTACCAGTTTATATTAAGATGGAAATGATGTACAGTCCAGAGAGATGTTCTCCAATTATGGATTAAAGTTAAGTATTACATCAACTACTTACTTTATTTGCTACTATTAATTCCATTAACTGTTGCAGACCTCACGCCAGTCTGCGTGTAATTAAACGCGTGCATTTCGGCCTCCTCTGGCAACACGGTGTTGGCTCTCCTGCCAACACAGCATTTAGCGTATAGCACTCACATATTAATTAGGTATAGACACGTTGTGAATCTCTGAACGGCTCATACCACACATTAAGCCACGCAGTTCAAATTGCTCCGAGCAGTATGGGACTTAACATCTGAGGTCATCAGTCCCCTAGAACTTAGAACTACTTAAACCTAACTGACCAGTTCGTTACTTTATGTGTACCATTTTTAAATATTGTAATTCACTTGATTAATTTATATTTTAAACTTTAGAAAAAAAATCGCGTAGCTGCGTAGTCTATCAGACTGCATAAATGCATTAAATTTATTAGTTAAACTTAATCCAAAAATTTTAGTCTTGTTTAATATTTGCAGGTTGAGGATCTTCTTACACATAGTGATGTCTTTAAAAAATGTTTTATAAGTGAAAGACAGCAAGAGCTATCACTTGTGAAGGCACATACATAGGGCAAACAAGGAGAACATTTTATGTCAGATACAAAGAACACATGAGAGCCTGGATATATGGGACAAACCACTCCACATTTGCAGAACACCTAAGAGAAAATGACCTCAAACCAACCACTAGGGAAAATGACATGAAAATAATTAGAATAAACAATAAAAAACACCTCTTGACCATGCAAGAAAATTACCACATTCATAAAACCAAAGCAGAGGGGAAAATCCTGTTGAATGACCAAATACACATGCCAAGCAATTCATTATTAACACTAATAGATAAAATAATAGAATAACGTTTGCAAAAGTATTAATATAATAATACTGTGCAATGTAATAATTATAGAACATTACACTCACTCATCCATCAAAAAAAAAAAATAGAAAAAAAAATCGGCTCTATCCTCCTCTCTCTCTCACTCACACACACACACACACACACACACACACACACACACACACACACACACACACGGTATAAAGATCATAAATAGAAGTTAGTAACGAACATATACTGCGTTAGGTTGGCAACAAATAGGTAAACATACCAAAGAAGATGAAACACGTAATGCAGTCGCAATATTTACTCTGTGAACAGCAGTGTACGACGAAACAGTTATATTGAGTGACAAAAGAACAATAGTCCACCAGAAAAACGAGTTAGAAACATGCTGAACAGTGTGTGGAAGGCGAGAACGCAAAGGTGTGATTATATGGCAGTGATAAATGTGGTAGTGCGACCTCCAGACCAGATGTGAGGAAACGCAGATCAGCAACTCGTAAGTAATTACTTTTTTTACAAAAAAATCGCGAAGTGAACTGTTTAATAATCTATAACTAACAAAACTGTATCGTTATAGATCCCAACGACGATGAACAGGAGAAGGCGAAACGCGTATGGGATAAATAAAGTAACTAGCAGCAGGAAAAGCCAGTTTTATTTACAAAACAAAGACCTCACTGAATTTGCACTTTTCTATTATTTTTTTTTTTCGTGGTCGTACATTGGGATGCAAAAACTAATGGGATAGTGATATGCAAATATACATATGGCGGTAGTGTCGTGAACACAAGGTATAAAATGGCACTGCATTGGCGGAGCTGTCATTTGTACTCTGGTGACAAGGTTTCCGACGTGATTATGGCAACACGAGAGGAATTAACATAGGTTGGACGTAGAATGGTAGTCGGGGCTGTTTGCTAAACTCACTACAGCTAAGTGCTGGAATTCATTACTTAAGTACTGATCTGTTGAATCATGACATGACACAAGTCATCACAAGCATTCCCTTCCTATGTGGCTCAGTCCTTGTCTTGAATGGAACTACAGATACACTGTCCGTGAGGTGGCTACTAGTGAAGTACTTCCTACCTTCACGCTCAAGATGTGAGGGTAATATTTGATCTTTAACGATATAGTTCAGTGAGAGTATCCTCTTGTTCTCCCCCTCATTCCTCTTTAAGTCATGCATTCTCTCTCGTGAAGGGAGAGAAAATTGCAAATGAGAGAGACCTTGTGCTCTGTTTAGGGACAGTTTCGGTTGTACTGTTTGGCCTCCATCTGTTTGTGAACGGGAAATTTTCAATTTAGGTACTATGTATTGATATTTTCTGATTTTGATTTTGAATCTGAAATGACAGCTCAGTAACGACGGTAATATGGCATTATTCATTCTCTTTCACTCGTTCTGGTTGGCTGTTGTAGAATTTCTCCTTTTCAGCCACATGTTCCAATAGACTGGGAAGGTCGTAGTGTACCCCAACTGGGAATGAGTATGAGGGGACTTGCAGTTCCGTCATTCACCTGATTGTGTTAACTCGGAAGCACACGAATATTTTTACGTTGTAGAAGTTCCGGAATGTGTGCCACTATTTCTGCTCATAGTCGCTTGTGCGCGGGCAACTACGTGTATCTTTGTGTGTGTGTGTGTGTGTGTGTGTGTGTGTCTGTGTGTGTGCGTGCGTGTGTGCGTGTGTACAAAAGTACGCGCTAGAACTGACATCGTTGAGAAAGCGGCTAATTGTGTTGAATTACGACACAGTTGAAATTTCACAACTCTGCCTATGGGAGAGTGTTGTACAATGATGATAGGGCACGTATGAAAAACTGATATTTCCTAGTAGGTGTTTCTATCTAGTGACAGATTTTGGAATCACATTAAACAATACACAAAAAAATGTTCAAATGTGTGTGAAATATTATGGGACTTAACTGCTAAAGTCATCTGTCCCTAAGCTTACACACTACTTAACCTAAATTATCCTAAGGACAAACGCACACACCCATTCCCGAGGGAGGACTCGAACCTCCGCCGGGACCAGCCGCACAGTCCATGATTGCAGCGCCTTATTCAGTCCGGAACCACGAGACTGCTACGGTCGCAGGTTCGAATTCTGCCTCGGTCATGGATGTGTGTGATGTTCTCAGGTTAGTTAGGTTTAAGTAGTTCTAAGTTCTAGGGGACTGATGACCTCAGATGTTAAGTCCCATAGTGCTCAGAGCCATTAGAACCATGTTGCAGCGCCCCAGACCGCTCGGCTAATCCCGCGCGGTGAGCAATACACACTAGCGACCACTACAAAAGGTCTCCGGTATTTTGAAGCGTTTTAGTTGCCGTGAGACTTGAGGTTTTGTTCCATGCAGCATTTGTAAATATTTCGAGTGTTACACCTTTATGTGCTCTATAATATATTAAAACTATTTGGAAGTCATTCTTATTTCTTCAGTTACGGAATTATGTAGTACGTAAAATACTATGCATTTAATTTTGAGAACTTATTTTACCTGCCTTTGCCCATGTAAATTTGTGTGAGTCTGAAACACCTTCCAATTGCAGATGTATTTAACTTATAACTGGTTTTCGATAAAACTTCTACTTAATTTGATTTAACTTACTTGTTGCTGGTGTATATTGCAGAAATAATGTAAAAGACAGTCTATTAAGCTGACAACTGACAAGAATCTCTCGACTGCAAGAAATTTTAGTTTCAGTACTATACTAGTTTCTAGGTGCATGACCGTATTGAACCTGTAACACGACAACACAGTGACTAATGTAAGAAATTTTCGCAGTATTAATGTTGTAATTTTGGGTAATGGAGTAGTTTTTATGTAATATATTTTGTTACTGTTTTGTAAATATTTTCTTATGAATTAATATGATTATATAATTTAAATGCTGCAGCTAAAAATGAATTGTGTAATAACATGTAGTAAACACGCCGGCATAGAGAGGGTGATCTGCTACTGTAAACAGTGAAAGGGTGCATTTCAAATATAGAGCATTGTCGCTGGGCGCGATCTCTTGGGCAGTTGAGTCTGGCACAATCTCTTGCGCAGTACAGTCTGACAGAAGCGCTCAGGCGTTGTGGTTTCCAGCTGCTTGTGGTGCGGCAGAGTGTAAAGTACCAAACTGGGAGAACAGTATGTTATGGCTACACATAATTACGGTGTTGACTGGGCACAGTGCAAAAGGCATGAAGAGGAAGTAATATGGAAGAAGAGAACTATGGCACAAAACTGTTTAATGCAAGGTGACGCTAAGAAGAGGCTGTTGCCATGCATTGTCGGCAGCCATTCACTGAAGTAAGACCAGATAGGCTTTAGTAATTAGAAGTGTATCAAGGATAGCCAGCTTAGTATTTTCATTTTGTGAATAATTAGCAACTTAACGTTAACTTTGTGCTACAAGTTCTTTAAGATGAACAGTTACCAGGTAGGGTCCTGTCCTGTCATTATTAATTAAAAACCGAGTACCACTATTGCTGATAAAAAGACTAAAATTGGTCAGCTAATTTAATTTTGTTAATTTGATTAAAAAGTGAAAGTCATCACAACTTAAAAAATAACTGAGACTCCCAGTTTAAGACATTGAACTTCGTTAGCCAGCGAAATCTTCTGTTAAAAACCGGTATTAATGTGCAGCGATTATGAAAAAGTAATTTCACTGAGTTTTTAAAGATTATTATAGATCAGAATGTTTACTTTCTTTATGTTGTCAGTAATTTATGCTCTTATATTGGAAATACGTGACAATGTTGTGCAAAAGTTAATCATTAGCTGTTTAATGAAAGTTACAAGCTCTTGACATAAATTGCAGTTGTTTCAAAGAAAATGCCTTTTGCTTGCTCCACATCGGAATTTTTATTTTTATTATACACCCAGACGCGTTTCGCCTTTTTTACAAGGCATCTACAGTGGGTGTCAGGTAACTTCTAATTCATTGCATCTAAGAAAACTGCTTTTTCTCATGTGGCCACAAGGTGGGCATCTTACAGTTCACTTTCCGTTCACTGTTTTTGTTACAGATCACTCTGATGTGTATTGAAAACAGTGAACTGAAAGTTTATTACGCAAACTGAGTGCCAGACAGCTAGTACTCAAGTGCATAATCTTAGCGCAATTCCCTTTACTGACTTCGCGATTAGATTTAGTTCATGCCGCTGTGATTGAGCTCGAGTCAGTGTTGTTGTGCCCCTTCCCGCCCGAGTGTCTCGAATTTATTGTTATGTAAATACTTTTCCGAATTGGTTAATAACTACACAACATTATTCGTTCACAGCACGAGTCAGTTACCGTTTTCTATAACAACTGAAATGTAAACAGAAAAATGTTTAACTTCATTATCTGAAATTTTCCTATCTAACCTGCAGTTTTTATCATTTTCAAATTTTTTCCACCGTTATTGCTTAGAAGTAGTCGTGCAGTAACTATTCGGTTATAACTGAGTCTACTTCTTTTTGCATTTAACAACCAACAGGGACAGTAGGAAATATTTTCATATATGTACAAACCTTGCTTTACCGAAGTACCACTTTTTATAATTTCAGAAAAAGAATGAAGCACACATAAAGTGGATAGTACCAATTAAAAATGGAATATGAAAATATTTTAAATTCCTATCAATTTGATTGCTGACTATATAGTGATATGACTACTTGCTGCCATCGAATGCTAGTTTGGTTCGTGAAGAATTCTTTCCAAATGGAGAGTACACAGGCACCCGCTACACCTCATTGATTTACACACTCGTGTGTTTGTGTGTTTTTGTGTGTGTCTGTGTTATTATGACTTCTTTTGCCCTATAGCTTACTTCAGATGTAGAACAATGTTCTGTAGCACAGCGAAATTTGATCAGAGTGTGACTATCTTCCGGTGCCTTTTCATGTAATAATTATATTTAATGTAATTTTATAGTAGATGCTGTTGCTGTATTTAAATACCTGGAGATATATTTGAATAATAGTTCATTGGTGTATGGTGGATTTTCTTTGTTGTATACAGAATACTTGAGTGTTTCTGATCTACTGAGCCGTTACACTTGCTCATGCGCGTACTGATAGTTGTACAGTGTGTGCAATTGGTAAATCTGTGCCCCTATTGGTTGTTATCGTTAAAGGGTGAATATGATATCCCGTAATTATTAAAATTTTTCTCTATGAATTTTTTTTTATGGAGGAATTACCGTTGAGATAGTTCAATGCTGGCAACAACAAAGTTGGTTCATGCGGGCAAAACAGAGCAGCCTTCACGGGAATGAAGTGGCTGAGAAGTTAGTGGCTGAGAAGTTAGTGGCTGAGAAGTTAGTGGCTGAGAAGTTAGTGGCTGAGAAGTTAGTGGCTGAGAAGTTAGTGGCTGAGAAGTTAGTGAAAGAAGGAATTTTGCTAACGATCCTGCAGTTTTTATCATTTGTCAAATTTTTTCCATCGCCATTGCTTAGTAGTAGTCGATCAATACCGATTCGGTTATAACTGATATATATACGGGTGTGCAATAAGATTTCGTACACACATTTCGTAATTCATTTGAAGGACGCATTAAGAATGTGGACTGGGTTGCTCTAGCGCTATCAGAGAGGTACTCCCATATACGTTTTCATTGTACTGGTATACAACATGAATAAACGAAACGTACCACATAGATTTTATCGGTGGAACATCTAAAATTCAGTACTGGACTTATTAAAGAAAATCTGCCCCCAACTGGAGGAATAGGCTCGCCATATTGCGTTTGAGAAGAACAAGAAGAATTTCCTACTGAAGAGGATTTGAAGATATTACTCATGCCTGTACGTAAAAAATTAAGTATAAAGAATCCGGATACGAGCATGTGTGGATCGGTGGGACGGGATAGGGAAGGGAGGGAGGAGGTACCGTGATGAATGTTTTGTGAATTTGGGAGTATATTCCGTACAGAAAAGTGGTAACTGAATAAAATGTGAGGGAGCTCCGTGGTTGTTACATTGGTGCCTGCTACTCCATGAACGAGAAAACAGAATGACTACTACGCTCTGCTGAGTCCGCAAATGATTCTCGTAGTTTTGAAAACATGGAATCAATTTCTATACTCTTCGCTCTGTGTGAAATGCATGTGACTAATTGATTTTTTATCTTGGAGGGGGCGTTCAAGAGAATGTGAATACAGAGAGAAAGGAAGACGGAAGAAATGAAACGAGACGATCGTGTGGCATTATTGACTGGGTGAATCCGTCTGAGGTAGATCAGCCACCTGCTCCAGGTCTTTCAATTTGACACAGCTTTAGTGACTTGCGTGGTTTGGTAATGAAGATGAAATGAAATGATTATGGCAACACAAACGCTGCCCCACTCGTCAGGGAAACGAACCCGGAACCTCGTGACCTACAGGGAGCGATACTAACCACTACACGACGAGTAGTGAGGAGAAGGAAATAATGATAAGAGTTAGATACTATGTCAGCATTTGTGATGGAACAGCATCTCAAATCGACAAAGGGTGGAAAAGAAAACGGACCTACTGAAATGAGGGATAAAGTGATCAGAAACAAAGAAAGTCCTAAACATAGAGGCCGGATGGACATTTGGCTCAATGTCTTTCCCAGAGTCACTTTCCGCACTTCTCGCGCTCTGTCTAGATCAGCAACAGTGGGGTCAATGGGTTTTCAGCCAAACGTCAAATGAGCTGTTAATAGGTCATAGGCAGTACCAACTGAAAATACATCCAGCTCCAGCTTTTGCCTTACGGAGAAGTTTTAATAAAAAAAATTCTCAGAAGGGGGGCATGGGAACTATTTTCAATTTTATTTCGGGACTCTATGCCCCAGCTAAATAATATGAAGCCTACTGTATGTAAAAGTTTAGTAGTTGTTCCACATACAGAGTACATTCGATGATTTGTTCAAAAAGTTAAATGTACCGACGTACCCTCTTCTCTATTGCGAGCACAATTTCATGTACTGTGACCCTGAGGAAACCTAGAAAGAGAGGGAAAAAGGTATTGGACAAATACCTGCTTTCACTAATCAAAAGTAAACCGAGAGAGAAAGCACAGTGCTAAGCCGCCGAAAACACACGAGGGTAGGCAGTGGTTCAGGCCCCGTCCACCTATCGACGTTTGGGTTTCCTGGTGTTTCTTTTACAGATATTAACGCCAACGCAGGATACACAGGGCCGATTACGTTCTCATCTTCTCGAATTCGAGTTTACGCTCCGTCTCTGATGACCTCTTTTTCGATGGAACGGTAAAGCCTAATCTTATTTCATTCTTTCCTCTCTCTGAAAGCAAATCAACGGAATACACAACCGTACACTGATCAACCAAATACTTATGACTATATACTTAATTCTATGTTTTCTCCACCTTTGGAACGCACTACAGCAGCGATTCTGAGTGACAAGGATTCGACAAGTCTCGGTAGTTATCGCAGCTGTCTGGCACCATGTGGCTGGGCGCTCAATTCATTTAATTTATGGGCCGATGGTTTGTAAGCATGGAGCTGCTCGCGACAGCGTACGAAATGTGTTCCACCGAGTTCGGATTAGGAGAATATAGTGACCCAGAAATAACGTGAGTTCTGTGTCATACCCTGAAACCACTGTAGCACGGTTATGGCCACTTCCTTATTGACTCTGTTTCTCTCCTCATACATATTCTCACGAATTACCCCACATGGATAGAAAAAATAGGCCACATGAAGAGTATCAAATGCCATCGTGTGTGGTCAAAACCTGCTGGATGATGACTTAGCCCTTGGAAGAAGGTTGGTTGGTTTTTTGGGGGAAGAGACCAAACAGCGAGGTCATCGGTCTCATCGGATTAGGGAAGGACAGGGAAGAAAGTCGGCCGTGCCCTTTCAGAGGAACCATCCCAGCATTTGCCTGGAGCCATTTAGGGAAATCACGGAAAACCTAAATCAGGATGGCCGGACGCGGGATTGAACCGTCGTCCTCCCGAATGCGAGTCCAATGTGCTAACCACTGCGCCACCTCGCTCGGTTTGGAGGAAGGTACCACGCACGAACGGTCCGCAACAGCGTCCTTCGATTACCATCACAGGGCTCATTAAAATGTCTCCGATAGCGTAATCCGCCCCCCCCCCCCCTGGTCTGCGCACATGGGGCGACGCATGATCGAGCAACCATCTGCCTGGAGACAGCGATATACAATGCCAATTGACGTGTTACCGTATACAACTGGAGCAATGCGAATGTCGAAAAGAAAGCTCGTTGGAAGGGTAGCTGTACGTGTGGGAATAAAATGATAATGTGCTCATTAATGTTAACAGTAATGATGTGTACATGTCCTGTAAACTGACACGTTCCAGACCATTTAGATGAGAGAATCTGTAGTGACTTGTAGCGTTGGAAGGAAGTCAGGGGATGTTATGGGTGGCTGGTATTCTCTTTCTACAATGCAAATGCATACATGATTTAACAGGCTTCTTTATTTACATGACGTTAAGATTCCATCAATATTAAGCTATGTAAACTGGCAGTAGAACAAGATTGTGTCGAATAACCACAGTAACACCGTAGTAACAACAAAAACTAACAGAAGGAGAAGCATGCGTGGAAGTTAAAACTTTGAAACCAGACCTAATGAAGAAGACACACGCAGTCTTCTTCTCTGTCGCGTAACGAGGGCCTTCCTTAGCAGTAACACACTCAAATTTTTAACATTCCCGCTATAGCAGTACTGAGCGGTGCTGGTAGTGGCAGTACTTACGTGCTTGTCAGGGTTCAGGAAGAGGAAGATGATCATCATGCAGTAGTAGGGCGTCCACCAGACGATGAAGGCGACCACGATGACGACCGAGATGCGCATTGACTTGGTCTTGGCGCGGTGGATCAGTCGCCGCCGGTTGGCGTCCAGCACCTCGCTCTTCAGCCCGACGGCCACCTCTGCCCGGAACGCCCGCTCGCTCCCTGAGAACAGAAACGAGATCAGGGGGAGACGGTCGAGCCTACCCACTGCCTCACGTTGTGTAGGCGAAACGCAGGTTCAGACTTTTGCCCTTGGTCAATCGCATAACGCAGAGGAGCCTTAGAAGGCTAGGTCTATATCAAAATACTGTAACTTATACAATTTAGAGGTTTTAGACCTATAGAGTATCACAAAATAGTACGACTATGGTACCGGTGGAATATTTTTCTTTAAATTTTTGTCGTTGTGCAAGCGCTCCGGACAGGAAACAACACCTAGCCTCGATAATTGTGACAGAGTGGGGAGGAAGATACTTCACTTCTTCAGTTACGCCAAAGCCAGCTAAAGACTTTCATTGATGATCACATCCTGTAGATAAGGTGTTTGAAAACTCGTGAAGCCAGGAACGTTCCTGTGTAAGACTGTAAACTCGACCTCTGTCATCCTTCAGGCAGCATATTAATCACGAAGATGTAGAAGAAACAGCAACATTTAATCACTGAGAATCCACACATAATACAAGGTGCATACATGTAAGTATGTATAATCGGCATCTCGTCCTAAACCACTGACACGATTTTAATCGGACTCGGTGCACATATCATTTACTGTCTGGATAGAAGCACTGTGGGGGCGAGAACGACGTACCGGCTGGAGTGGCCGAGCGGTTCAAGGCACTACAGTCTGGAACCGCGCGACCGCTACGGTTGAAGGTTCAAATGCTGCCTCGGGCATGGATGTGTGTGATGTCCTTAGGTTAGTTAGGTTTAAGTAGTTCTAAGTTCTAGGGGACTTATTACCTCAGATCTTAAGTCCCATGGTGCTCAATGCCATTTCAACCATTTTGGGCTGGACATCATTAACAGAAAGGCGTTTTTCGTTGCGACGGAATCTTCTCACGACATTCCAATCACCAACTATCTCCTCCGAATGCGAACATAATTTGTTGACACCGACCTACATAGGGACAAACGATCACCACGATAAAATAAGGGAAATCAGAGCTCGTACGGAAAGATACAGGCGTTCATTCTTTCCGCGAGCTATACGGGATTGGAATAATAGAGAATTGTGAAGGTGGTTCCATGAACCCTCTGCCCGGCACTTAAATGTGATGTGAAGAGTATCCATGTATATGTATATGTAGATATAGATATAGCACATTTAAAAAAGATGTACAGTAGAATGCCTTTTCCTTACAAAAATCAAAGTCAACCGCGCGCACTCTCCTGTTTATAGAGCATTGCCACCCTGCCACTCAATCCTCATCAAAGAAAGTTTTTGATGGTGTCGTATTTTTCTTTTTAAATAATCCATATTTAAATAAGGAATGTCGCGACTGGCAGAAGAAAAAATACTTACTTCATAAATGAATCCACTACTTACACTATGTGATCAAAAGTATCCTGACACCTGGCTGAAAATTACTTACAAGTTCGTGGCGCCCTCCGTCGGTAATGCTGGAATTCAGTGCGGTGTTGGCCCACCCTTAGTCTTGGTGACAGCTTCCACTCTCGCAGGCATACGTTCAGTCAGGTGCTGGAAGGTTTCCCATTCTTCATGGAGTACTGCACTGAGGAGAGGTATCGATGTCGGTCGGTGAGGCCTGGCACGAAGTCGGCGTTCCAAAACATCCCAAAGGTGTTCTGTAGGACTAAGGCCAGGACTCTGTGCAAGCCAGTCCATTACAGGGATGTCACTCCACACAACGTTTTTCCACTGTTCAATCGTCCAGTGTTTACGCTCCTTCCACCAAGCGAGGTGTCGTTTAGCATTTACTGGCGTGATTTGTGGCCGCTCGACAGTGAAATCCAAGTTGTCTCACCACCCACCTAACTGTCATAGTGCTTGCAGTGGATCCTGATGCAGTTTAGAATTCCTGTGTGATAGTCTGGATAGATGTCTGCGTATTACACATTACGACCCTCTCCAACTGTCGGCGGTCTCTGTCACTCAACAGACGAGGTCGGTGATGTGAAGGTCGATGGTAGCATGTCATGACCTCGCACAAATGCAGGATGCTTTTCGACCGGTACCTCTGGGATTTGCAATGGGATGATAGAGGGAGTTGATTGTAGAAATCTGGAACATTCTATAATAATTATTACTGAGATACTTCAGTAAATAACTTAGACTTAACTTTGTCCTGCTACTGCACTCCAGGAACATAACTAATAACAACTATCTTTCTTGAATACAAGTGACTCATTAACAAAACTGGATTATACAACAAGCAAGATAACACAATTCTGGAATTACGTGCGTAATACATGGGCGAACTAGAGACTGCGAACCTAGCGAGCCGAAGGCTATTCTAATCTGACTTCGCTCACGACCTGTAGGTGACTCGGCCGGTGCGATCTGTAAGTCTCTGTCCGTGACCTACGGCAGCGCTGCCAGCGAGTCCACAGAGGTTGCAAGTGCCGGACCGCTATCGATTATCGCAATCTCTAGCGTGGTGTCTAACGTTGACACCACAGCCGGCCTATACGACTTTGTGCTGCACGTGTCCCTTCACGTTTCAACTTCACTACCACATCGGAAACAGTGGACCTAGGGATGTTTAGGATTGTGGAAATCTCGCGTACAGACGTATGACACAAGTGACACCTAATCACCTGACACGTTCGAAGTCCGTGAGTTTCGCGAAGCTTCCCTTTCTGCTCTCTCACGATGTCTAATGACTACTGAGGTCGGTGATATGGAGTACCTGGCAGTAGGTGGCAGCACAATGCGCCTAATATGAAAAACGTAAGATTTGGGGGTGTCCGGATACTTTTGATCGCATAGAGTATTTTGTTGACGCCGACCAACAAAGGGAGATACGAACATCGTAACATGAAATAAGGGAAATCAGAGATCGCATCGAAAGGTATAGGTGTTCGTTTTCTCTGTGTCCTTTCGACAGAGGAATAATAAAGAATTGTTGTGATGGTGGTTCGATGCGTGCGATTTGTGGAGCAGCCATGTACATGCAGATGTAGATGCAGATGGACAGACAGAGAAGTGGTGGAGGATATGTACACAGATATGACGGAGGAGGAAGTGGACTGAGAGAGGAGGAGAGGAAAGTGGACGGAAAAAGGGAAGAGGACTTGAAGGGCAGTGAGAGGGGGAAGCATCAGACGGGCCGAGAAAGGAATGTAGAGGAGATGTAGACAGAGAAGGTACAGGAGGAGATGGAGAGAGAAAGGAAATAGGAGGAGATCTACGGAGAGAGGGGGAAGAGGGGATGGACAGAGGGAAGAGAAAAAGATGATAAACAGAGAGATGGGCGAGGAAGAGGTGGACCAGAAGAAGGAAGGAAGCTTGACGTTTAATTTCCCGTCGACATCGGCATTATTAGAGACGGAGGGCGATCTCGGACTGTTTCAAGGACGGGGAATGAAATCGGCCGTGCCCTTTCAGTGGGACCAACCTGCCGTCTCCACGGAACGATTTAGGGAATAGGCCGAACGCGGATTTGAACTGCCGTCCTCCCGAATGCGATTCCATTGTGGACCCACTGCGCTACTTCGCTCAGTCAGATGAATGGAAAGAGGGGAGAGAAGCAGATGAACAGAGAGAGAGGGAGGAGTGGCGACAGTAGCGAATGGACGGGCAGAAGAAGATGGACGGAAAGTGGGGGATGGAGGAATTGGACAAAGAGAGGGGGTAAAGGAGATGGACTGAGAGGGGGAAGAGGAAATGAACAGAGAAAGGAGGAAGGCAGCATTGAAATAAACATCCTGGTCCATGTTCATTGCGGTGGGTTGAAGTCATAGAACGATAAACACCCCCAGAACATCGCAAAACAATCTCCGGCCTGTCACATACTGCAGTGTGAGAGACTCGTTGGCCACTCAGTACACTCGACGCCTTGCATCGTACGACAAGAGGCATCATAACGACTTGTTGAACAGCAGTGCACGCCTTCGGTTAGCTGCTGCCCAGATTCTGTATGTTTGGGCCTTTAAAGATGTGCAGTTTTACGTTCCGCTCTGAGCAATGGCCTTTTGTGAGCATCGGTCTCCAGAGCGCAATGCAAGCACTTCCCTTCACAATGATCGCTCGGAAACTGCCTCATACGAACCTGCGTTGACTGACAGCAGTTAAGTCCCGTCTGTTTGGAAACAGTGTCATCGATAGGGAGTCTGTGCTCAGTGTTCGTCAGATTCTTCAAGCGAGCATTGTTTGTAAGCAGATAAAATGTCTTGTATGAATGCATGGTTTTGCGGCGATATGAATTAATAAAATTTTCTCGGGCTTCCAGCCGCGTCAGGTGGTTGAAATCCCACGAGCTTTCGACCGAGCTCTCCCCGGTCATTGTCAAGTGGTAAGACTGACTTACCACGTTTTTGTAGAAAACGTTCATAATTAAGGTATGGGAGATGACTTGAGTCCTAAATTAGCACTAAGTTTTAATCTTTCAGGAAGTCTTTAAATATGGAAGGCGGACACTCTTTGCCAAAACGACATCTGTGTCTTAATCGATGCACCACCACCTGATGGCCTTCCTTGACGTCAAATACTTTTGTGTTCAGTGACCACTTGCTTAACACTATCAGCGGGGTAAATAGTCTTCACGGGTGTGCCGCCGGATGACGTTGTGCAAATCCCACAATCTTTCCTCGGAGCAACTGTCCGACATCGTCAGTCGTACCTAGCCACCAGCGAGTTTCAACCACCTGATGATGTCGGACAGCTGCTCCGAGGAAATATTGTGGGATTTGCACAACGTCAACCTGCGGCACACCCGTGAAGACTATTTACAACATATCCGCCGGGAAAGCCTGAAGAGTCACACTATTGATGTGTTTTGATTTATATGCTTTTCCGGTTGCAATGATGAAATTTCTACAGTGTTAACAAACTTCTGCTTAAATATCTTGTACATCCATATGTTGAAGCCCGAACCTGCACACAAACCACTGTAAGACTTTTTACTGCTACTGGATGCACCGTTTACTATTTATTAGAAGTCAATTCAGGAAAATGTGTTCAAACTGTCCCGGTAACATCTCATAACGGTAAAAGAATAGACCCCATAGAATAGTAACCCAGTTAAGAAATACGAGAGATAGAAGGTGAAGAAATTAATTAAAATTTCTGCTTTACCTCGAACTTGAACTGTTTAATGAGGTGGAAGAAAAAAAAATGGCTCTGAGCACTATGGGACTCAACTGCTGAGGTCATAAGTCCCCTAGAACTTAGAACTACTTAAACCTAACTAACCTAAGGACAACACACACATCCATGCCCGAGGCAGGATTCGAACCTGCGACCGTAGCGGTCGCGCGGTTCCAGACTGTAGCGCCAGAACCGCTCGGCCACCAGCGGCCGGCTGAGGTGGAAGAGCTGGCCGTTCCACCACCGCAGCTGAATAGCTTACAGACCTGCTTGGACTTCGTTAGTGCAAGGCCCTCCCTAAAAGAAACTCCAGTTCACACCTTCAAGATATTTTGCGGTTTATTAAGAAATGGTAGTACATGCAGCTGTGTTAGCTGTACTGCTATACCCCTTTCTTAAGAAGGGGGAAAAATAGGATGAAGGTGTGAATTGAAGTTTGTGTTAGGGAGGGTTTTGGACAAGGTTAGTTCGTGGAGCTGTGTTAATTGTACTACTGCGGTGATGTAACGGCTAACAAATGGTTCAAATGGCTCTGAGCACCATGGGACTCAACTGCTGTGGTCATCAGTCCCCTAGAACTTAGAACTACTTAAACCTAACTAACCTAAGGACATCACACACATCCATGCCCAAGGCAGGATTCGAACTGCGACCGTAGCAGTCGCACGGTTCCGGACTGCGGGCTAACACATGTGCCTAGTATGCAGTAAACCCAGATTCAGGTACCGGCCGTGGCACAAATTTCAGCTCAATTTTTCAGATTGTATCATTATTAAAGATAGCGACGAGACTCCTATGTTTCAAGAAAATTTAATTCCATTAGATCGAATACGAGAGTGTTTGTCGGATTATACCAAGAGCTGACATTGGTATACAACACGTCGCAGTTCTATTAGAGTCCGAAATTTTCAAGTAGTTCTCCACTAAACGAGCGAAGCTAATAAATACCTCCGTATGGCGCCATTAGCTAAACGTTATAATGAATAGAAATGTTGGGTCGCAATGAAATATTTCCATTACATACATAATACCAAACACGGAATTCATCAACTCGGTTTATGTATCTAAGGTAAGCGAATCACCCTAGATCAAATATCGTACTCAAGTTCCGGCTGATGATTTCTATGTTTTGGCGATCAAATGGGAGGTAATCGTTCGCATCTAGTGTTCTGATCCTCTTCCACAACACCAGGCAACTGTTTGCGATAGTACCGAGAACGCTCTACGGTGGGCATATTCGCACTATAAAATTTACTTTTATAATAGTAACATTATGTGGAACAAAATAATTTCTGCAGTAAACATACGATGATAATTCTGTGAAAAACCTGCGAACTTCAAGTTTTCTAGTTTCAGGTTAAAAAACTAAAACACTGTTCATGGAGTCGCACACATTTTTCAGAGCTGCAGCGGTTCTGCTCCCTGCTTGGCCTTGACAACTCCTGAGCATTGCTTAACTGCGATTGTAATCGCTCTGCGGCCTCTACGTGTCGGACCGCAAAGGTATCTCTCTGCAAGGCCGCGACGCGCTGCTACCGTTTCTTGTGCCTTCCACAAACCGCTGCGTAAGCGTTCGATAACGAGGCTCATGTGCGTGTGCGTGTCCATGTGCGTGTGTGTGTGTGTGTGTGTGTGTGTGTGTGTGTGTGTGTGTGTGTGTGTGTGTGTGTTTTCGTGTGTGTGGTGCGTCGTGCACACAGAGAAAGGCAAATACACAGAGGTAATGTGAAATAATAAACTGATTACTTTGTACAGCTTTTGAAATTTCTTTATAACCTCAGTCTGTTTTCTGAAATCAGTAGACGCGTAGTTCTGATGTTGTGGTCTTCCTTCCGAAGACTGGTTTGATGCAGCTCTCCATGCTACTCTATCCTGTGCAAGCCTCTTCATCTCCGAGTCACTACTGCAACCTACATCCCTCTACGTCTGCTTGCTGTATACATCTGTTTGTCTCCCTCGACCATTTTTACCCTCCAAGCTTCCCTACAAAACTAAATTGGTGATCCCTTTAAGCCTCAGAATGTACCCTACCAACCGATCCCTTCTTCTAGTCAAGCTGTGCCAAAAATTCCTCTTCTCCCCTATTCTGTTCAGTATCTCCTCGTTAGTTACGTGATCTACCCACCTAATCTTCAGCATTCTTCTGTTGCACCACATTACAAAAGCTTCGATTCTCTTCTTGTCCAAACTATTTATCGTCCATGTTTCTTTCCATACATGGCTACACTCCATACAAATACTTTCAGAAAGGACTTCCTGACACTTAAATCTCTACTCGATGTTAACAAATTTTTCTTCTTCAGAAACGCTTTCCTTAGCACTGTCAGTCTACATTTTATATTCTCCCTACTTCGACCATCATCATTTGTTTTGTTTCCCAAATAAAAAATTCATTTACTACTTTAAGTGCCTCATTTCCTAATCAACTCCCTCAGCATCACCTGATTTAATTCCATTACATTCCATTACCCTCATTTGGCTTTCCTCGATGTTCATCTTATATCCTCCATTCAAGATACTCTCCATCCTGTTCAACTGGTCTTCCAAGTCCTTTGCTGTCTTTGCCAAAATTGCTATATCATCGGCAAACCTCAATGTTTTCATTTCTTCTCCCTGGACTTTAATTCCTATTCCAAATTTTTCTTTCGTTTCCTTTACTGCTTGGTGAATATACACATTGAATAATATCAAGGATAGGCTACAACCCCGTCCTTCTCCATTCTCAACCACTGCTTCCCTCGACTCTTGCCGCGCGGGATTAGCTGAACGGTCTGGGGCGCTGCAGTCATGGCCTGTGCGGCTGGTCCCGGCGGAGGTTCGAGTCCTCCCTCGGGCATGGGTGTGTGTGTTTGTCCTTCGGATAATTTAGGTTAAGTAGTGTATAAGCTTAGGGACTGATGACCTTAGCAGTTAAGTCATATAAGATTTCACACACATTTGAACATTTTTTGAACCCTCGAATCTTATAACTGCCATCTGGTTACTCTACAAATTGTAAATAGCCTTTCGCTCCCTGTATGTTACCCCTGCCACCTTTACAATTTGGAAGAGTGCATAAAAGTCAGCATTGTCAAACGCTTTCCCCAGTCTACAACTGCTACAAACGTAGATTAGCCTTTCCTTAACACACGAGAAGTCGTAGGCTCAGTATTGCCTCGTGTGTTCCTACATTTCTCCGGAATCCAAACTGATCTTCCCCGACGTCGGCTTCTACAAGTTTATTTCATTCTTCTGTAAATGATTCGTGTTAGTATTTTAGAGCGGTGACATTAAACTGATACTTGTGTAGTTTTCACACTTGTGAGCACCTGCTTTCCTTGGAATTGAAATTATCACATTCTTCCTGAAGTCTAAGGGTATTTCACCAGTCTCATACATCTTCGACACCAGATGAAAGACTTTTGTCATGGCTGGCTCTCCTAAGTCTGTCAGTAGTTCTGACGGAATGTCGTCTACTCCGGGGGCCTTGCTTCAACTTACGTCTTTGCATGTTCTGTCAAATTCTTCACTCAGTATCGTATCCCCCTTCTCATCTTCCTCTACGTCTTCTTCCATTTCCATAACACTGCCAAGTGCATCTCCCTTGTATAGACCCTCTATATACTCCTTCGATTTTTCTGCTTTCCCTTAATTGCTTAGGACTGGTTTTCCATATGAGCTGTAGCCCTGAAGTACATCTCCCATGTAAGGAAAAACTATGTGATAGACAAACATATCTCCGGGCCAGAGAGGTACTTTATAATCATTTTAAATGTGTTATTGAAAAGTGAATGTACGTATCTTGGATGATTACGTCAAACTGCGAATATCTGAAGAGAAAGCAGGAAAAGTAACAGACATGAATATCTTGCACGATATGGAAACTTCTGAAACAGACAGTTTACCCGTGTAGCAAACAGTTAAGTTTAAGTTTAGTGTGCGTGTGAAAGGCGGAATATGATTGGCAAAGTTCACTATTGCAAACTTAAAATAACCTCGGGGTCTGACTATGAAGATATGAAAGCGCATGCTATGAAATTTTTTTTCTTTGGACGAGACTGCAGATATCTAGTCTTTTCTTTCCCCTTAAATTCTGCTAATCATATGGGTCCAACTATTCAAAACCAGTGAAGTTACCATGCCTTAACACACGTTCCCTCATTTCTGTCGTTCTAATAAAGTTCGCACAAATGTCTTCCTTTTCTGTTCTTTCTTACAAATATTATGTCTCCTCAGTTAGACTTTTTGCATGTATGTAGGTATTCATATAACCATTAACATAAATTCGTTTTGAATCAGTACACAGAGTGGAAATGCACAAGTTTACATCCACGCACCAACCTGTGTGCCCATTTTTATGGACAGCCGCACGCACTTTGTGTACAATGTTCATCAACGTCGACTTACAAAGTACAATGCAGTTGCATCACGCTTGAAGTTAACCACACGTTGGTAGACATGGACTGACCTTTTAGACATAACAAGATGTTTATAGAAGTTGGTGATCCAGATACTACAGTGGCTGACTAATAATATCACGTAGTATATGCAAATAATGAGATGATACACGGAAATCTCGATTTCACAATACTAAAATAATGCAAAGATGCAAAAAGTGCGACATTCAACATGTTACCATGTGAGAGGAAACAGTATTGCAACTAAAGAATTAGATAAACGTTTTATTTTATTTTAAAATTTAGGTGTGCCGTGTTTTGGAGCTATAATCAAGGTCAGTAAACCAACGCCATGCAACAGCCCTCGACACCACTCATGGTACCTTTGGTGAAACGTGGTTGCCTTCGTAAATTCATTATTTGTAGTATGCAAAATATGTTTCACTTTATACAAGCTGCGTGGGGTGGGCGCGCGGTTTGAGGCACCATGTCACGGATTTCGAGGCCTCTCCTGCTGGAGGTTCGAGTCCTCCCTCGGGCATGTGTGTGTGTGTGTTGTTCTTAGGATCAGTTAGTTTCAGTACTGTGTAAGTCTAGGGACCGATTACCTCAGCAGTCTCGTCCATTAGGAATTCACACACACACACACACTTTACACAATTTACATAGCTGCAAAGGTGGAAGGCCACCACTAGGAGCATGTTATTTTCAAAACAGACTCCTGCAAGTCGTTTCCCGAATAAAATCTGTGCTGATCGACCAAAAGTTGAGAGAGGTAATAGCCCTGCTACCACACGCTCCAGCTCGAAAGGTAGTTACGCAACGCGCAAAACTAAATGACTGTGGGTAATGCCTCTAGAAGTTGGTGAACCGATCTTCACATGTTCAAAGACATTTTTTATGATCATCTCTAAATTGATAATATGTGATCGAGAGTGGAAACAATGTAAATTTTGTAACGTAATAGCTTTCATGGTTCAAATGGTTCAAATGGCTCTGAGCACTATAGGACTCAACTTCTGAGGTCATCAGTCCCTTAGAACTTAGAACTATTTAAACCTAACTAACCTAAGGACATCACAAACATCCATGCCCGAGGCAGGATTCGAACCTGCAACCGTAGCGGTCTCGCGGTTCCAGACTGCAGCGCCTAGAACCGCATGGCCACTTCGGCCGGCAATAGCTTTCATGACAGGGCCCTCTAGATGTTCCAAGCGTCTTATCCACGCCTTAGATAATTACGACAATGATTTTCAGTTTCACCTGTCACGTTCGCTATCTGCAGTGTATCGATGTTTACGAAGAATAAACTGTATGCGAACAGGTTGGTTCCGGCTTCAGTTGCCTTACCTGAATAAAATTTGTGCTGATCGACCAACAGATGAGTGATGTATCTTACTAAGCGCTAGTTCTTCCTCAGGTTTCACCAGAGTATGGTTTACTCTCCTTTCTCAGATATCAAACGTTAACTAACATTTAATACATTTTTTAAATTCCATCCTGCTCCATTTCCGACTCTACGGCTACGATCCAACGAGCAAATGTTCACTTATGATAATGGGATATCCTTTATGTTATATTCAGTTACTACACCTGATTTTTAAAGGGCCCAAGTACGTTGGGGCCACGTTAGTCTCAACATATCACTTTCTATATTATTTCATATAAAATAAGTCCTGTCAGGCTACTATCTTGGATAGGCTCAAAGGCGCAAGCCAGTCCTCATCTATCTGTGTGCAGGATCTCAAAAAACGAATGAAAGCAATAACGCTGCTGAAGACAAGAAGCAAAAGAAGGCTTGGATAAGGTGAATAGCACAATTTTTGTCATTCTTTTTGCAAATTTTATCAAAAAATGATTCAAATGGCTCTGAGCACTATGGGACTTAACATCTGATGTCATCAGTCCCCTAGACTTAGAACTACTTAAACCTAACTAACCTAAGGACATCAATCCATGCTCGAGGCAGGATTCGAACCTGCGACCGTAGCAGCAGCGCGGTTCCGGACTGAAGCGCCTAGAACAGCTCGGTCACAGCGGCCGGCGAAATTTTATCATATAAATTAACATTTAACTCACCTGTTAAAAATAAACAAGCAACTACCACTCGAAGTTTTTGCTTTCTTTCTTACTCAATGTAATTTCCCCCTCCTTCCTACTAGCAGCTGTTGTCTACAATAAGTCTTTTATGAAAAATTTGGGAGGAGTGCAGATTATAATAAACTTTCTAGTTTACTTATCTTGTCATGTTGAGTTGACTCCAGTTCTTCTTGTCTTGGGGTCTGATTCTTGAAGCTGAAATTCTCACATTTTAGATCCTTACGGTTAAATTGAACTAAATAAATTTGAAGATTGTTGTTGCAGAATTTCTGCTTTTACGTAAAAATATTTCGTCACATTTTAGTATATCATACAGTCTTTTGATTTCTCACACTAAATTTCTCGCACTGAAATTATGTTGTTCGCACATAATACTATAATACATCTGATCACATCAAGGCATGCTTACGATTCTCACACTCTGCGGAAATAACCGCATTCCAAAGGGTTTACAATTCTACTACTAGTTTTTGTTATATTATTAGTTCTGACTGTTATTTCATAAATGAATCCAGAAATAAACATAGTAACCAGGATAGCATTACGTAATTAATAACAGAAATTGCCAGTGTGCCAATAAATTGTAATTTCAAATGTGTCTAAAAAAATAATTTTAACTGTATGTTCAACACTAGTGCTTATCGATTATAACATTGAGACTAAAACATTTTATAAAGTAATCCATTTTCATGAAGTTTAGCTTGAAATATAACATATTGTGCATAAAATTATATGAAAGTTGTCAGAGAAGCAACTGAGATAATATTGACCTGTCCAGAGTTCAATAAATAATGCTGGTATCGACAACTACTGTTGAGGAAATTTAATGCTAGAGGAGGATGTCCCGTTAAACTGAATACATAATTTTTTTTTCTAATGGAGAATTGTTATTACTAATTAGTGGCATTTTTCGTCCATATTCGCAATAGCTGGAGAGTCCTGTCACGCTGCTTCAGATATTCTGCTTAGGTATTAATATATCAAACACAAAACAGCGCTCGATATTGTAAAATATAGGAAACGGCGTACTACCGGATCCTGAAGGGGCAGAATTCTATCTGGCAAAGCTCGTCAACGTCTACAGAATTTGCACAAAAATGAAAGATGACGAGGCCGTGAAAGTTAGGGCAAAGTTGGAAGTCATTCTCGATACGGGGCTGCAGGAGACTTTGGAAGAACATGTTTGGGAATATTTGGCGAGCAGAATGGGGCGGCGTCCGCCCGGCGCCTCCATCCTCATCAACGCTGCTCTTTCGCGTCTGCCCTCTCCGTCTGACAGCCTGATATAATTACGCACAGGAGGTATTATTCCAACATCCAAACAAGGTTAAGGAGCTCTGCTGGTGAGATACAACCACTTCCAGCAGTGCTGAGTTCTCCGGATACTTGCCGTGGCGTTGACTGCTACGATTTGGATGTCCCGCTTTGTAACGTCGGCCCATACCCAAGACGTAAACCGCATAGATTCCTTGTATCTGCGAAAGTCCCCCGCTTTGTTGCTTAATTGGTTTCTAACTACTTACGGCAGCATCCTGTGTTGCACTCATATTATTCTCCTGATTACTTGTTTCATCTTCTTTACAGTCTCTCCCCATTTAGCACTTTCTCTGCAGCCATTTTCTCGTATATGTTCCCAGTCGAATAAGTAATATTAAGAGGAAATTACATTTCGTCACATCGAAGTCCGATGTGTCACATAGATAGACCAGACAACTCAATGGTGAGTCAATGCTTCCCTAAATATCATTGTGTGTGTTTTTAACGTCCAGTGTCAGCGGTCCTGTGAACGTTTACTTACGTTATTATAGTCACAATTATTGTTTGAACAACAACAGATAATCCGCAGTTAGAGCAAAATAACCTAAATGAAGAAGTAAACTGTGTGTACCATAAAATAAATGATGTATTCCTTTTGTTAAGATCCTTTTGAAAATTGACTTCTTTGCATTTTACCCATTAATATTTTCATGATAATTAAACGTAACTCGAAGCTGCCTATGCACAATGCGACTACAACCATTCGTCAAGATCAAAATTAAAAAGATTATTTTAAAATTTCTTTAATACAGGGTTATTACAAATGATTGAAGCGATTTCACAGCTCAACAATAACTTTATTATTTGAGATATTTTCACAATCCTTTGCACACACATACAAAAACTCAAAAAGTTTTTTTAGGCATTCACAAATGTTCGATATGTGCCCCTTTAGTGATTCGGCAGACATCAAGCCGATAATCAAGTTCCTCCCACACTCGGCGCAGCATGTCCCCATCAATGAGTTCGAAAGCATCGTTGATGCGAGCTCGCAGTTCTGGCACGTTTCTTGGTAGAGGAGGTATAAACACTGAATCTTTCACATAACCCCACAGAAAGAAATCGCATGGGGTTAAGTCGGGAGAGCGTGGAGGCCATGACATGAATTGCTGATCATGATCTCCACCACGACCGATCCATCGGTTTTCCAATCTCCTGTTTGGAAATGCCGAACATCATGATGGAAGTGCGGTGGAGCACCATCCTGTTGAAAGATGACGTCGACGCTGTCGGTCTCCAGTTGTGGCATGAGCCAATTTTCCAGCATGTCCAGATACACGTGTCCTGTAACGTTTTTTTTCGCAGAAGAAAAAGGGGCCGTAAACTTTAAACCGTGAGATTGCAGAAAACACGTTAACTTTTGGTGAATTGCGAATTTGCTGCACGAATGCGTGAGGATTCTCTACCGCCCAGATTCGCACATTGTGTCTGTTCACTTCACCATTAAGAAAAAATGTTGCTTCATCACTGAAAACAAGTTTCGCACTGAACGCATCCTCTTCAATGAGCTGTTGCAACCGCGCCGAAAATTCAAAGCGTTTGACTTTGTCATCGGATGTCAGGGCTTGTAGCAATTGTAAACGGTAAGGCTTCCGCTTTAGCCTTTTCCGTAAGATTTTCCAAACCGTCGGCTGTGGTACGTTTAGCTCCCTGCTTTCTTTATTCGTCGACTTCCGCGGGCTACGCGTGAAACCTGCCCGCACGCGTTCAACCGTTTCTTCGTTCACTGCAGGCCCACCCGTTGATTTCCCCTTACAGACGCATCCAGAAGCTTTAAACTGCGCATACCATCGCCGAATGGAGTTAGCAGTTGGTGGATCTTTGTTGAACTTCGTCCTGAAGTGTCGTTGCACTGTTATGACTGACTGATGTGAGTACATTTCAAGCACGACATACGCTTTCTCGGCTCCTGTCGCCATTTTGTCTCACTGCGCTCTCGAGCGCTCTGGCGACAGAAACCTGAAGTGCGGCTTCAGCCGAACAAAACTTTATGAGTTTTTCTACGTATCTGAAGTGTGTCGTGACCATATGTCAATGAATGGAGCTACAGTGAATTTATGAAATCGCTTCAATCATTTGTAATAGCCCTGTATGTTGTGTAAGTGAAAATTGTAACAGTAGAATGTTTAGGGAGCTTTTGACCTATTATGCAGTCAAAAGAGGTATTGTAGTATTCGATGCCACTGACTTGGCCATTCAACATGGCGTCCAATTGCCCTTGAAATGTGCAAGGGTTAGTGCAGGTTACCTACATGTTCCTAAGTCACTGACCTTTCAATGATATTTTCAGGCTCTGCTCCCTTTCACCCTACCCTCTCTGTCCAGATTAACATAGCAAGTCATAAAAAGAGACAACCAATAAAAAATGCAAGATGTTGAAACTTGGCCAATAGTGCTACAGTGAAAATAAAAACTCCCTCTCTCTCACACACACACACACACACACGCACACACACACACACACACACACACACACACACAAGTACTAGGACTGTCTTCAAAAGTATTCAAAAGTCTTTCCTGCATCTAATTCAAAAAATGTATTCAAAAAAATTACGTAGCCGTACATACACCTAAATATCGTCAACAAAAAAAGCATTTTTCTGCCTGTCACGGAACACACATAAACGTATTTTTAAACTGTGGAGGGAAATTAAAAAATATTGCGGTTTTTACAACCAGTCACAACACCGACAAATACTCACACCTTAATGTATATGTTAATACCATACTGCCTAAGCAGTAAATTTCATCTCATAACTGACTCATCAGCAAATTCCATATTCCGGTATTGTTACACGAAAATACTGTATTGCCTCATTATCAGTATATTACAGAGAGAATGAGAAACGACGTAGAAACTCAAACAAAGAAATTCTAGATAAAAATTTACTGCAAAATTTTTTACGTGTAGTCTACTGCTTTTACTTATATTTTTTTTCGTGCTTTCAATCACAAAATTCCCACCGAAAGATATATTTCATGTTAAAGAGACCAGAAGCAAAAGAATACTCTAAAAATAATATTTATCTCAAATCCGAGTATCTACAATCGAGTGCTAAAGTTGTTGCCACGCGGAGTGGCCGCGTGGTTAGACGCGCCATGTCACGGATTGCGCGGCCCCTCTTGCGGGAGTTTCGAGTTCTCCCTGGGGCATGGGCGTGTGTGTTGTTCTAAGCATAAATTAGTTTAAGTAGTGTGTAAGTCTAGGGACCGATGACCTCAGCAGTTTCGTCCCTTGGGAACTGACACACATTTGAACACGTGAACTAAAGTTCCATCGAAAAATAATATTCACAGTAATGAGAAGATGAGTAAGGAGAATGAAAATTCACACATCAGTTACAATCTGTAATTTATATTTTTGACTCATATTTTTCGGATATTTACATCGTATTGACATCAGCTATAAAGACGGCGGTGACTCCAAATTCCAACGTATAACTACAATCACAGTTTGTAACAAAGACTAATCATTTCGCATGCGATAGTAATCCCAACGCCACCACAAGTATCGAAAAGTTGATCGAATTATGCAGACAATGCAAGTTTCTAAAGTCTAATAGAAGAAACAACTGGTTGGGAGGTTGACTCGTGTTCTGCGTGGTCATTCATACTTTCGAATCTAATCGTCATTGGTTAAGTTTCTCACAGGAGACAGTTTTATACCTTGTGCCCTGTGCGTTATGCACCTAGGTTCAAATGGTTCAAATGGCTCTGAGCACTATGCAACTTAACTAAAGAGGTCATCAGTCGCCTAGAACTACTTAAACCTAACTAACCTAAGGACATCACACACATCCATGCCCGAGGCAGGATTCGAGCCTGCGACCGTAGCGGGTCACGCGGTTCCAGACTGAAGCGCTTAGAACCGCACGGCCACACCGGCCGGCGTTATGCACCTAGAATTGGTCTCATGAGCATACATTTGGACTCATAGATGAACAGATACAGCAGCGGTTCGCCATTCAGTTTGTCTTTCATTAACCGGAAACTCTTTTATACACCAGTGGAGTACCATATCACTTACTTTCTAGGAAATCCGAAGTATCGAACCATTCACGAACACCACTCGTAGTGTCTACATAGGTATTTGGAGCTTTAATATGGTATACGAGGCTTTCAAATGGTTCAAATGGCTCTGAGCACTATGGGACTTAACATCATAGGTCATCAGTCCCCTAGAACTTAGAACTACTTAAACCTAACTAACCTAAGGACATCACACACATCCATGCCCGAGGCAGGATTCGAACCTGCGACCATAGCAGTCGCGCGGTTCCGGACTGAAGCGACTAGAACCGCTTGGCCACCGCGGCCGGCTACGAGGCTTTCAGTTTTACACGATTTGCCGGATATTTCTTTTATATAAACAGACATATTAATGTGACCATCTCCTACGTTCGAAGTCAACGTACAATAACCTCTCACTGACAGCAGGTGGCACCTCTAGCAGTGGAGGGTGTAGAATACGTATTGCAGTGCCGCGGGAAACAGCGCAGTCAGTGTCGAAATGTGGAAATGGACGTCCAAAAGAGCACGATCATTTCCTTTTGAGCCAAAGTTTGTTAAATGATCGAACGCCACATTGGTTAAAGTGCAACATACGTGGCAAACTAACTCCATGCAAAACCAGTGCTGGGGTGACTGTGGTCTTCCATCGGCTATAGATGACAGGTTGAGCGATGGTTGTGTACGGCTGAATAGATGTGCAACTATTGAGAGACTGCAGACATGAGCCAAGGGGCTACCAACATAGTCTTCTCAATGACCGTTCAGCTAATGTTGCTGTGCATGGGTCTCTGCAGCAGGTACTTGGTACACGCATCCATCCTGAGTGCTGTTCGTCAGTAACGAAGGCTCGAGTTTGCAAGCCAAAACGACAAGTGGATGCCCACTGAGAGGTGACAGGTGGCCTTTATAGATGAGTCACGTTTTATGCTCCTTTGGACACATGCCTTTTGGCGTGTGTGGCGTGAAACATATGAAAGCAAACACCACGCAACACTGATCGGAAGGGTCAAGCCTGTACGACGGAATTTTATGGTCGTGAAAGCCACAACGTGTAAACACAAGAATTCATCTATGCTTTGGGACCATGTCTACACCTACACGCAGTTTGTTTTACACGGCACGATAGCATCTACCAGCAGGACAATGCAGCATGTCACACAGCTCTTAGTGTACACACGTCATTCGAAGAGCACCAGGATGATTTTACAGTACAATCCTTGTAACTAAACTCCACGCATTCCAACCCAATCCAGAACCTATGAGACCACCTCGGTCGGGCTGTCCGCTCCACGCATCCTCAACTGAGAAACCTACTGCAGCTATCTATGGCACTGGAATCGGCATGCCTCCACATCACGTCCCTTCCAGAACCTCACTGACTATCTTCCAGCATGTCTTACAGTGGTCCATACTGCAAAATGTCCGCGGGTTGCCCAGAAAGTAATGCACTGCATTTTTTTTCTTAGCCGAAAACAATGCTACGAACGTGAAACGTTACGTACGTATTATCTGACGTCTCCTGAGTGAGACTTCCGACAGATAGCGTAACTGCAGGACATTTTCAAAATGGCGATGTAGGTGATGTACGTTACAAGCAACGTGCCTTCATTGAATTTCTCACTGCAGAGAAAGAAACTGCGGGGAATATTCACAAAGGCTTGTACATAGTCTATGGAGCATCTGCTGTCGACAGAAGTACAGCTAGTCTCTGGGCACGGAGGGTGCGGTCATTAGAGGACGGTTCGGCGGAGGTGCACGGTTTGCAGCGGTCGGGGAGACCATCCAGGGCTGACACACCTGATGTGTTACAGCGAGCTGATGTGGCCATTCGCGAGGACAGACACATTACGACTCGGCAGTTGACACTGCATCTGTCAATCTGTAAAAGAAATGTGGATGCAATTATCCGCACTCTTGGATATTCAAAAGTGTGTGGAAGACGTGACCACTTTGTGCCATGTTTCATGTTTCATAGGCACCAGGCCGCCGGGTCACTGGGTCCCAAGGTCGCCGTGGCGGCCATGGCTGTCCCTGCAAGATAGTTGTCTTTCAGACACTATCTCGGCAAGCACCCACGCCAGCAAAATGTTGAAGGCAGGTAAAGCTGTTATCTTTGCAGACATTCGCGCCGCGACTTGTATATAAGGGACACAGAATCGGTGTACTGCACAATGTCTTCGACTGATATACAACCAGTTGCGACTACTTCAAGGGATTGTACATTGGAAGAATTGTTTGTAAGTACAGTACGGAACAATGGCTTCATTATATAATTTATGTAGAATGAATGTGATTGGACACTTATAGAATGCATTAGATTGTTTGCAATTGCATCTTCCAAACACTATAGTACAAGATATTATATTACATTTCCGAAATGAGAAAATTACGTATCAATTATCTCAATATAGATTACCGAACAATTATATTTTTGAAAGTAGTGTAAATGTGCCTATGGTACGTGAAATTGTAGTTGATGCCACTGTGTTTGGACGGAAATTTAGATTAAACAGACCAATGAACTGGTCCATAATATGTCATTTAGCTATGGCAGATATGCAACCATTTACTTGGTTTATGTTGAATATTATCGTATCAAATTATATATACCAACAGATAATTTCAAACAGATCAATATTTGTGAACCATGTCTGCATAAAATGTTGGAAACTAAACCTAGAGAATCAATACGTACAGTGTTTAATATCGATTCTTTGGCTTTAATTATAATGCCAACGGAATTGTATGAAGGTGTATTTGCACCACCACTTGTAACGAAATTTACCTTTTGGTGCGCGTTATGTGCCAAAACGCCATTGTTCTGTAGTGTACGTAACGGAGGTTTTCTAGGTGCAGTATCCGATTCAGACGATGATCATGAAATGATTGTCCACAATTTATTTGCAGCCTTTTAATGATGGAGAACATACTGGAAGTCGTCACATTGATACACTCGATGATGGAAGCGGCCTTGAACAAACCACCATCCCTCCGGCAGCTCATTTACCTGGTAACAACTATCCAATCATCACTGGCAGCAGAAGATGGACTTTCAGCAAAATACTTCAGCATGATTCTGAACTTTTTGATAACATTCGAAATGACTTCCTCAAAATGTTTTTATGGTTTGGACAGTTTATTAGATTATGTGAAGTCTCAAGCCGTTGGTATTACAGTGACAAAGGACGAATCTGACGAGCTCCATCAACGATTGCTTGAGTTCACAACTAAGTATCCTGGAGAAATTGTCATGTGGAGAGAGGACGGAAACCACTTCCACCTCATCCACGATTGCATCTATTCGTCCCGACGATGCAGATGCAGGTTTAGAATTGATCCATTTATTTCCGCACGCCTCAAAAAGTACAGTAAAAGAACAAGAGCAATCGCAGCCATGTCTGACCTCGACTGGCTCAATGTATTTCTATACTTCTTTGTGTCAAAAGGGCCAGGTCGGGGACAAATATGGATTAGAGGAACCAGTAAACGATTACCTAATACAACTGAAATTATACGATGGCAAAATTGCCTCGAAGGATACAAAGCAATATTGGAAAGGGAAGTTAGTGGATCTACTTATAACATCGAACAAAAACAGTCCACTAATGAAACATTACCCCAGTTATGTAAACCCTTATCTTTTGAGCT
The DNA here is from genome assembly GCF_023898315.1 of Schistocerca nitens. Classification (NCBI taxonomy): domain Eukaryota; kingdom Metazoa; phylum Arthropoda; class Insecta; order Orthoptera; family Acrididae; genus Schistocerca; species Schistocerca nitens. The sequence continues at coordinate 104,349,686 of NC_064621.1, read as the reverse complement.
AGAAACACACGCATAATAATATTTCAAATTAATGGGTTGTCCAAATTGATGTGCAGGCACTTTAGTAAGAAAGTCTGCTTCATCATTTCTATAACCATACCATGACTTCCAAATGGAATCAAACTGTCGTTTATGATCAATGGCAGTTGTTTCCATAGGTGCATTTGCAGTAAATGCTGTAGGCTTTACATTAATACCCGGTATTTTCAAATTAATCCCTACACTTGTAATCATATTCTTATTTTGATTTAATGTTGCAAGTTCTGTATAACTTGAATTAGGCGGAAAAGCAATTCTAGGATTTCGTGTAATTACTTTTACAGAACAATGAACAATTCTACTACCATCAGGTAATAAATCGAATTCAGAAGGTGTCATATACAAAAATGGCCTATCAACGGGAATTTCTGCCAAAGGAGTAACCATGCATACTACCTTTTCATGTTCAATCACTTTGTATGCTAAACCGTATGTGAAAAATCTATGTACTTTGCGATATCGTGTAATATTACCAGTATCTAATATAGAAGGAGCAGGCAACGGATCAACACGGGTATTAGGAGAATCACTCAAGTTAGCAGATGGTGCTGCAGTACCCGTTAACGTTTTTTTTTTCTTAGATCCACCAGATTGAGCTGCTGCAGCCTGACGTTTACCTGAATCTACCTGCATTGGCGAACTCATACCTTCGTCACTATCAGAATATGGTACTAACGGTGGGTCACAAATCGCACAGAAAAAAATATTTGTCTTGATTTGTTGCAACGTTTTGAAGTTTAGGTTGAGGCCTTCCTGTCCCGCATTGTGTAAGGTGATGAATCTTGGGTTCACCATTTTGAGCCCGAAACAAATCGATGGAATAGCGCTATCGCCACTCCCCACAGAAGAAAAAATTCAAAGCAACTCCTTCCGTCGGTAAGGTCATGTGCATTGTGTCCTGGGACTGTGAAGATGTGATTCTCATTGATGTGATTCCAAGAGGCGGTACCAATAATTCAGAAGCGTATGTCAACACACGAACAAAACTCAAGACGCGCTTCCGGCGACTTCGGCTGCAACGCGACAACCCTCGGACCTACACAACTATGAGGACTGCTGAACACGTCCCAAAACAGGGTTGGATAGTGGTTCCCTATCTATCCTGCAACCCTGACCTAGCTCCCTCGGACTTCCACTTGTTTGGGCCATTAAAGAATGCGATTCGCGAAAGACATTTTGAGGACAATCCACACAATGAAGCAGTGGCTCTCAGGACAAGGATTGGTACCGAAAAGGCATACACGCCATTGTTTCGCGCTGAAGGAAAGCCAGAGAACGGAATGGAGATTACGTGGAAAAATAGGGTGTGTAGATAAAACACCATTGTTCCGTGGAATTCTCCTTATGCTCAATATAGAATTGTTGAAGAAAAAAATGGGTGCTTTACTTTCTGGACAAACTTCGTAGATATTTATTCTCGTGATAGGTGGTCACATTAAAATGACTGGACAGTGTATTACTTCGCCTGGCTTGGCGTGGGATGCTTTGCTGAAAATTAGTAAAGCAGAGCTGCAGTTTGTAACAGACGTTGGATAACTATAGTTTCTTGAGTGAAGTGTCATACACAGAAATTTCCATTGTTCTTGAAGACCTCAAGTAGCTAAAAACAGAGGCATGGTCGATTCTAATGATGAAGTCGATGAATCTTATACATTTATCTTAATGTGAAGAGCGTATATAGATGCTCGATGTTGCAGCGTCTTGCAGTGCCCAGTTGTGAATGGCTTCCTCCATAGTGTGTGAAAAGTTAACCGAAGGAGCATACGTTTCGAGCATGGGTTGCACTCCACATAATGGAAGGTGTTATCAATTTCTTGCATTTAGAAAAAAATTTCGCCACTATCAAACAGTATGAAACCAAATAAATTATTTCCAGCTGTTAATGAAAAGAAAAACTTTTTCGTTCACTACAGAAATTTGAAACGATCTTAACAAAATAACTCTGTAAAAAAGGGTTTAATCGAAATTTCTCATTTAGATAATATCCCTAGAAAAGGCATTCATTGAAATTAACACAAAAACGCGCATGAATACAACCAATGAGTTCTACAAGAACTATCTCAGAGTCGTGTATAATGCTATTTTTGGCAAAACTATGCAATATGTACGAAGAAGAGTGATACGGGATAACCAGCACAGTGGCAAGGCCGATTCAGGACAGGTACATTTATTGCAAAACCAAATTTTCGAAGGAGCGTCATTTTTAATAAAAATGTAGTCACCATCGAAATGAACGGACTCACTACAATCTGACAAACCGAGTTGGAATGTAGATTAAGGATAATTCCAAGACGTTTCTTTCCGACTTCCGCTGTGGATATACACTGTCCATTCTCATTAACACGACAACCTCACAAGATTCTTAATAACCACCTTTTGCTGCGTGGACTGCTGTGAGACGAGCAGGAAGAGATTTAGTGTGGTACAGGAAGGTACCGACTGGAATGTGGTGTCATTACGACTCCGGTGACACGGATGATTGTCATGATATTCACGACTGGACTACGTGTCCAGCAATGGAATAATTTCGGTATTTCCATATTATGAACACTTTGTTGCTTCTGAAGAGTCTGATATGCAAGAATATATATACTTCATTGAAGTCATGCTGTTTCAATATAACAAACTGAACTGGCCGGTTTGTGTGTATGTGTGTGTTTATGTGTGCTTGCAGCTTACAATGTCTGTCGAAAAATTAGAAGTATAATAGAAAACATATAACTGCTTCATAACAGTAATCGCACACAGTTGATGGAGACCACATTATTTGACTCTCGGCTTGGCGTATTATATACTGAAGAGCCAAAGAAACTGGTACATCTGCCTAATAGTGTGAAGGGCCCCCGCGAGCACACAGAAGTGCTGCAACACGACATGGCATGGACTCGACTAATGTCTGGAGCAGTTCTGGAGGGATCTGACACCACGAATCCTGCAGAGCTGTCAATAAATCCGTAAGAGTATAAGAGGGTGGAGTTCTAAACAGCACGTTGCGAGGCATCCCAGATATGCTCAATAAAGTTCATGTCTGGGGAGGTTGGTAGCCAACGGAAGTGTTTAAACTTAGGAGAGTGTTCCTGGAGCCACTCCATAGCAGATCTGGACGTGTGGGGTGTCACATCGTCCTTCTGGAATTGTCCAAGTCCGTCGGAATGCACAGTGGACATGAACGGATGCAGGTGATCAGACAGGACACTTACACACGTGTCACCTGTCAGTCGTAACTAGAGGTATCAGGGGTCCCATATCACTCCAACTGCACACTCCCCACACCATTAAAGAGCCTCCACCTCCTTCTCAGATGCAGAGTCTATGGATTCAAGAGGTTGTCTCCATATCCCTACACGTCCATCTCCTCGATAGAATTTCAAACGAGACTCGTCGGACCAGGCAACATGTTTCCAATCATCAATAGTCCAACGTCGGTGTTGACGGGCCAAAGCGAGGTGTAAAGCTTTGTGTCGTGCAGTCAGCAAGGTTACACAAGTGGGCCTTCGGCTCCGAAAGACCATATCGATGATATTTCATTCAATGGTTCGCACGCTGACACGTGTTGATGGCCCAGCACTGAAATCTGTAGCAATTTGCGGAAGGGCTGCACTTCTGTCGTACTGCACGATTCTCTTCAGTCGTCGTTGGTCCCATTCTTGCAGGGTCTTTTTCCGGCCGCAGCGATGTCGAAGATTTGATGTTTTCTGGATTCCTGATATTCACGCTACACTCGTGAAATGGTCGTAAGCGAAAATCCCCACATCGTCGCTACCTCTGAGAAGTTGGATCCGATCGCCCGTGCGCTGACTATTAACAAAATGGTTCAAATGGCTCTGAGCACTATGGGACTCAACTGCTGTGGTGATCAGTCCCCTAGAACTTAGAACTAGTTAAACGTAACTAACCTAAGGACATCACACACATCCATGCCCGAGGCAGGATTCGAACCTGCGACCGTAGCAGTCGCACGGTTCCGGACTGCGCGCCTAGAACCGCGAGACCACCGCGGCCGGCGACTATTGGCTCTGAGCACTATGGGACTCAACTGCTGTGGTCATAAGTCCCCTAGAACTTAGAACTACTTAAACCTAACTAACCTAAGGACAGCACACAACACCCAGCCATCACGAGGCAGAGAAAATCCCTGACCCCGCCGGGAATCGAACCCGGGAACCCGGGCGTGGAAAGCGAGAACGCTACCGCACGACCACGAGAAGCGGGCCGGCGACTATTAACACCACATTCAAATTCACTTAGATCATGATAACCCACCATTGTAGCAGCAGTAACGGATCTATCAACTCCGCCAGACACTTGTTGTCTTATAGGCGTTGCCGGCCGCAGTGCCATTCCGCTTGTTTACATATCTCTGTATTTGAATACGCATGCCTTCATTCTTTGGCGCTTCAGTGTATTGGCATGCCAGTTAGCTATTGATAAGTCTAAACTCACCACTATGGATTTTTGCCATCCTCAATCTGTTCTGAGCGAAGCACACACGCATTTTTGCCGAGTCGGTGACATGTAACATGCTCTCAGATTCCGAAACTATTCACTCCCTGACTAGCGTCTTGTGTTTGTCAGAGCTTGTCGACAGTTGCTGACTCAGCTGGAAAATCGGCATAAATATAAGATGACTTTAGTAGAAGTAAGTCATGGTTGCTGTTGCTGTTGGTGCTGTGGTCTGTGTGTACGTCATCGAACTGGAAAAAGTCTAAGTGTAATATACAGTATTATTAATAAAATATTTATTCTGCTTGTCAATTACTTGTTATAATTGAAGAAGCAGGGGTTCTTCCGCTACCATGTTGCAGAGCTTGAAGCATGTGGGAACACAATTCACATCGAAAAGGTTTCATTGTAGGAGAAGGAGAAAGACATGAAAGCAAATTGTGTCACCACCATATCTGGAGCAGCACTGCTGGTCTACCTGAAGGATGAGAGATGTAGAAACAGCACCATGGGCATGATATATCGTGGAACAGTGAACAAGATGGAGACAGCTGATTTCGGAATCAATGGTAAGAACGAACGTTTTGTCTAGTATAAAACAGTGTAGATTTGAAAATATCACCTCCTGTTGACAAGGCATCACAGAATGGAAATATTAGGAAAGTTAATGTTTACTTTATAATGGAAGATTCTTGTTATTCTGTGTCTAACTCACAAGAGTATTTGGTCCTCACTTAAAAAGCCAATGGATTTGGCTCTGATCCGAATGCTTTTTCAGGAGTGAACGTGAAAAATAATACAGGTGCTTCAGACCCTTACAAATTCTGAATACTTTATTGTTATTGAAGTGTATGATAAATATGAATCCATTTATTATACTGAAGTGATTCTGTTTCAGTGTAATAACACTGTTGATTCTTAAATTAAAGGTAAATGTATTACTCATATTACATACACTTTACACATAAAACACAATTTAGGCTTTATTAAGGCTGATACTACTAGCAAAACCAGGTTAGCAGGTGGAGATACCTCAAATATTTACTATGACTGTAACAACCTACTGTTTAAAACAATGATATTCTCAAAAGTGTCCAAAATGAATTTAAATGTATGTGAAATTTATATGTTTCCACTGTTTATGGTAGCATAAACTGAGGATCTGTTTCTGTAAAGCAAACTGCTTGTGAGGATACCAGAATATTTTATAGAGTAGAATATAATGTGAAACAAGAAAAAACTGTACAATTTATATTCTAAATATTTCTTGTTGTACGTAAATACGCACAGTTCTCCAAGTGTGCAACTACCATTTTTTGGAAGGCAGTTTTCTTATAATGGAGCATTTTCTTGTTTGAGTCGTTATTACGTTCTCATGCCCTCTCTTTCACACTGATGACGAGGTAACGCAGCGTTTGACATAAACGTTAGTGGGGTATGATAAGCTAGAGAGAGAGAGGGACAGAGAGAGAGAGAGAGGGAGAAAAAATTTACTACTGAGACAGGACAGTATTTAAATTTGAAAACAAATGAACCATAAAATCAATGAAACGTTTAGCTGAGGATAGGGTAATTGACATACAGCGTTTGTTTGTGTGTGTGTGTGTGTGTGTGTGTGTGTGTGTGCGTTTGGGTGTGTGTGTGTGTGTGTGTGTGTGTGTGTGTGTGTGTGTGTGTGTGTGTGTGTGTTTGTGTGTGTGTGTGTGTGTGTGTGTGTGCGTGTGTGGGTGGGTGGGTGGGTGGTTGGGTGTGGGTGGGTGGGTTGGTATGAATGTAGTGTATTCATTTTTATTTTAATACTACGATGAGGTGGGGAGGGGGGGAGATGAGGATGAGAGGGAGGGGGTGTGGCTTTTTTATTTTCACTCTAGAATAATTGGAGTAGTTCCACTATCTTCATGCTATGATCCTCTGGAGGGGGGGGGGGAAGGAGGGAGGGAGAGGAGGTTGAGGGGAGGGGGAAACACAGGAGGGCTTGTAGACATCATCGTAATGTCAGTGGGCATTTAGACAACCCAGACTAGCACTTTCCAAAATCAGCTGGACGCCATCTTTGATTGTGGCATCAGTGGAGATTGCATATCAATCATTTCTAGAAAAGACGTGTGTAGCATTGCAAAAATACCTTCAACAAATTTTTCCGCGTTAGTGCATTGTGTTAGAGTGCGAGGAATTTGTAATAATTTTTAATAGCATTCTGTCAGCGTGGTCACTGATCCCTTCCGAAACATTAGACTCCAGGATTGAACTTAGGCTGTGTGCGGAGACTGTAAAGATTCGTGTTTTTTGCTAACGATTTTTCATTACTTATTTTGATCAGCATGTACGGTTGTATGAACGTCATGTATTGGTCGTTAGCACATCTATAATTTACGTGATTATATTTTCCTATTTCTGCTCACACTTACTCGCTCTTTATTCTTCTTGATGCTCCGGAAGTGAACATTAATATGCAGTCTACACAATTATTTTTCCTGTTCCGGTGGGACTCGTGATTTTACTCTGTGTTCAACCGATGCGTCTCGTTTACTTTGTGAGGGTGATACCAATATTTTAACATCGTACATTTCGTGTCCTTACAATTTAATTTTAATTGTTTCGTTGATTACTGCGCAGATATTTTATTATCCGACTACATACAGAAAGGTTAATATTCATTCTGAATGTTCACTCACGGCGTATATCATGCATCCCTATGCAAATATATTTGTTTTTTTCTTTATTAACAACCAAATCGTTACATGATAAACAGCAGCAAGTTCAGTCCTATAAATACGCAACGAGATAAATAACAGTCCTGTACGTGCTCAGTCACAGCAACAGGCAAATCGAAACAGTTTGCAAGTACTGGTCGTTACCAACAACTGTGTTATATAGACGCCGACCCACATATTGTGTTATTGCCGGCGCATGGCAGCATCAGCTACAGCAGCTGCAATTCACATCAAAGGCAACGGCTTTCGATTAAACCAATGGCGGCACAGCATTGACAGACAGTCATCGCTGATATGTCTCCCATTCAAAAGTGAAGAATCGTCTCTTTTCTCTTTTGTCAATTACTGGACTTATTTATATTTCACTACTTTGGAAAAAAATAGCAATACTTGTTTCTTGCCGCATATCCCAATGGAGTTTCCTAACATTGTCTGAGAATCTAAGAAACTCATCTTTGCTAGTTCTCGATTAGTATAACTTGATAAGGATTTCAAAGCTGAGGATAATCCTCAAGCTGTCATAGAGAACTCTGAAAACGATGTTCTCCCAAGACAAATGACGCAACCTTATCATTATTCAAAATAATCTCCATAGGAATTTGTTCCCACACGATTAGAGCAATGTACTAGTTCAAAAATTGTACAGTTGAGATCCCTTTTATTTGTGGAGCAGCACATGTTATATTCGCACCTCAATATATTTTCCTGTAAAATTTCTACCGAAGTTTTCACTCCACTCGCATACGTTACGTGTTACAGCACTTTATATGTTTCACTATTGAAGGTGGGTGGAAAATCTCCTCTACCAGCAGAGTATACGGAACGTTGACAGTACGAATCAAAATAAAAGTTTGAGCCATCCTATGAATAATTAATTACCAGTCACCTGACATTAAAAGGAAGATAAAAGCAACTTGGTTTAAAGCTAGGTATTATGTGCTATCAACTATCGACACATATTTGGATAGCGGCCTTAAAAAAAAAAAAAGGAAGGTTCAGATGGATGGTTCTGAGCAGTATGGGACTTTGGGACTTAACTTCTGAGGTCATCAGTCCCTAGAACGTAGAACTACTTAAACCTAACCAACTTAAGGACATCACACACACCCATGCCCGAGGCAGGATTCGAACGTGCGACCGTAGCGGTCGGTCGGTTCCAGACTGTAGCGCCTAGAACCACTCGGCCACTCTGGCCGGCCAGACCGCCTCATATCGACTTTTATTTACACACAAATACCTTCCACGACGCTTCTCAACCATCGGTGTTCTTAGAACTTTGGTTCATGTGGCGTACAGGGATGTTGACGAGAGCATTCTGCGGAACGTCACTGCACACTTAAATAGAGATTTTTGAAGCAAATAGATACTGGTCACAACGGTTACTGTGCCGCTAGGTTACGTATTTTCTTTGTGACGAGCTGTCGTGTTACCCTTGGCTTTGTGCAGCTGCCAAACTCCGTGGCGTAGGCACAGGTCGGTTCGTCTTCTTTCTGTCTCCGCACTGCAAGACTGGCCTGTCGGAGAACAACTGACTCCGGCAAGTGACTAGCGTGGAAAGCATCGAGAGTGCCATTGTACTGTAAAGGGAAAGGGGCGCCATTGTGCTGCTGACCTCCTTCTCTCTGAGTTGCCAAGCTGCGATGATGTTTGCAAGGCGACGTTCGCCATCGGCTGTTCTGGGAATCGTGTGTAGAGCCGTGAGCCGCGGATGCACTGGACAAAGTTGATCCTCCACAATACCTCTGTATATCTGTTCGACAGTACATAAGGTTTCAGGAGGGTACACGTTTGAGGAGAGATGCATCTCACACAATGATTTACTGAATGTGTGTTGTACGCTCTTTCGGTTGCTACCTATCTGCTTGGTAATTGTATGTCTGTGAATCTGGTTGTCCACTCTTCTGGGCACTTCACTTTGGGAAGACGACACGGTTTTGGGACTGGGGTGTGGCCAGAGAATTTTTGTGGCACAGAAATTTCTTTGAGAGCTGGTGCTGCATACATCAGACTTTACCATATCCACTTAGCGGTGAGTGTGCGTGCATGTGTGTTATGAGCCGCGTATTGGACACTTGTGTATGCTGCATATGTGTTATGCTTTCTGCGAACTATACTAAGCAAAATTAATTCATCACACATGTGGGGCTTAATGTTAATATACAATTTTGTAGGCTTTCATTTTAAGGAAAAATTATGTTGATACTCTGGCTGTATGTTAGATTTTGCTGTGTCTGAGCTTTTCATATTTTAAAATGTGCTGCGCATTCCAACTTTCTTTTATAAAGATATAATTTTGAAGTAGTTCAGTAACGTGTCATACAATGAAGGCTTTCACGACCGGATATTTCAGCACCCGGGAATTCTTCCGGATTGTATAGCCGTGATCCATGGAACTCTTCTATCCCTGAAGTTTCGTCCAAAGCTGTGTTGGACATCTTCGGAGGTGCTCCAGGTTCTGCTGTCCCTTACCGACTGACGAGTCGAACGTCGAAGAGCGGCCTAAATACCGTGCCGTGGAAAGTGGGCGTTGTCTGGATTTCACGTGATAGCAGAGATGAACCTTGTCAAAGATAAACTGTAACTATGGATCATAGTACGTCAAAGATAAAAACTTCTCAACGATTCTGTAGCGCACTGTCCATATATCGCTAAGTTTCATGGCTTCTTCTTTTCTGTTAAACTTGTCCCCGTTTATAAATTTCGATGTCTGTTCTGTATAGCAGTTTATAGTAGTTCGTCATAGTATATAAAACTTCAGTTTCCAAACATTTCTCTACCTGATCACCCAGCTGAAGATAAAGTTCATAAGATTAACCCTCCTCCGAGACCCATTGTCAGTGCTATTAATTCCCCAACGTACCAAATAGCAAGATAACTGGCAACTTGTGTAGAACCACATATTGGCAGACCTGATGTAAAAGATTCATTTCATTGAGAAACTGGAGGCACTAACTTTTGCTCCTGAGGATATTCTTGTCAGTTTTGACATAGTGTCTTTATGAACTGTGATTCCGCTTAACGAAATTATGGTTTACACCGCGAATGTTTTCCCAGCAGATTTGACTGCCCTTTTCAGACACTGTCTTACCTCTAGTCAGTTCCAGTGGGAAGATGATTTTTATGAGCAGGTTGATGGTGTGGCCATGGGTAACCCATTGAGTCCTACGATCGCCAATTTTTACATGGAAAAGTTCGAACAATTAGCTCTGGAAGAACCGAATAAGAAACTATGTCGATGGTATCGATACGTGGATGATACATGTGTGGTTTGGTCACATGGCAATAAAGCTTTAGAGGAATTCTTTTTTTATTTAAATAGTATAAATCCTAAAATCCAGTTTACCATGGAACTGGAGAAATACAATGTAATATCCTTTTTCGATGTCTTCGTTATGAGACAGACTGACGGCAGCTTGAAACATAAACTGTTTCGGAAGGTTACACATATCGATAGATACTTGCATAAGGATTCCAATCATCATCCACAACAGAAAATAGGTGTAATTAAAAGTCTAGTGGTCAGAGCTAAGAGGATTTGTGCGCCGGAATACCTGGACGCCGAGTTAAATCATCTAAATCAGGCTTTTGAGAAGAATGGGTACTGTAGTAAGGAAATAAATAGAGTTTTGCGACTGAATAACAGGAGGCATAAGGACAACGACAGGACACAGCGATGGAGGAACACGGTTTCTCTACCATTCATCAAAAAAGTAACGGATCAAATCGGCAAGATTTTAAGGAAACATTACGTTCGACCGATTTTCAGACCAACTGAGAAAATAGAACAAACACTTTGTTCCGTTAAGGATAAACTTCCCCCTCTGTCTGCAAGTGGTGTATACGAGATTCAGGGTACATGTCATAGGGTCTATATTGGAACTACAAAGAGAAGTGTGAATACACGGTTGAAGGAACATAAAAGTCTTTGCCGACTAAGAAAAACAGACAAGTCAGCTGTGGCGGAATATGCTCTTCAGTCATGTGATCACGTAGTGAAATTTTCGGAAACTGAAGTTTTATGTACTATGACGAACTATTATCCACTGCTATATAGAGAAGCCATCGAACTATATAAACATGGGGATACTTTTTAACAGAAAAGAAGAAGCCATGAAACTCCGCGACATATGGACAGTGGCGCTACAGACTCGATGAGAAATTTTTATCTTTGACGTGCTATGATCGGTAGTTCTATTTTATCTTTGACAAGGTTCATCAATGCATCACGTGAAATCCAGACCACGCCCACTTTCCACGGTATTTAGGCCGCTCTTCGACTCCGACTCATCGATCGGCCAGATTCAGCACAAACAGGAGCACATCTGAAGATGTCCACCGTAGCTTTGCACGAAACGTCAGGGACAGAAGAGTTCCACGGACTACGGCCATACAACCGGGCAGAATTCTCGGTAACTAACGTGTCTAAATTTTTACCCCCAAACTTAGAGTACTGGCTCTTTAAAAGCTAACTATTCCCATCCAGATAGACGTGTGTGTTGAAGCCCACTTCCACAATCGGGAGGTTCGCTGGTTCCCTGTCGAATCGGGCAGGCAGATTAACGACGAAGATCTGTGTGCTGGCGAACTTGGATGTGGTTTCTGGCTGGTTTCTCACCTCTCACTATGTGAACACTGGGTTGGTACTCAAATCTAGCCTCAATTACACGACTGGCGAACATTTAGAAAACTTTCAGTAAGTTTAAAATGTATGATACTACACGCAGGTATCGGGGTACACATATTGCATCCACATATTCCATCCTGGGAGCATAGTGCAGGGCAAACGCACAATAAAAAGAAGAACAACGTGTCGCAAATGTGCCGATAAAAATGAAAATAACTTAACTGTCCATCCTTCACAGTATTTTATATATAGTGAATGTAAGTTGCCATTTTGGCCCGGTTCTGAAGTAGACTGTTTCCCAGATGACCAATAGTACCCACTTGAGTACTGCTTTGAGGGTGGTGGCGCAACGCCATACGTAACCTATGGCCTCTGAGCTGAGGATGGTCTTTCATTACCAACGGGTGAAAGCTGTTGCTGATTGTATTAATGAAAAGTATTGAGCCAGGGTGTGTGATTTACGTGTGAGTATTTGGTTGAAGCATGAAACTGTCAAATATTGGTTCTCAGAATTTGTAGTATTAAGATGATAAATGTTGACAAATCATTTTGTACAGTTATCACCCAGTTTATTGCCTCCACTACTTACCTGTGCGACAATACGCAAAGCACTACGGGTAAAACACCGTTTGGGCTTACGTAATGAGGAAGACACAGCAGACAGATTTAAATCCATGTCTTTCCAGCCATATGCGGGAGGCCTGTCGCAAAAAATAGGTTGAATCCTCACCGAGCAAGAGTTGAAGTGCTATTTGATTATCCACTGAAGACGTCAGCAACTTTGGTTTCCGTCAAGGATGAATTGATGCTCCACAGGCTTTAGGCTCACAAGATCCCTGCGAGTGTGATCTTTTATACATCGGGAATACGATGCGTGCAGTCAATGAGAGATTACCATAACACCGAAGGTTCACCGGCTCTTACACAGCTGCAATTCGATTGCAGCACTACGCCTCATGGACACTGGTTACTCTACGCAGTATGAAAAAGTCGAAATTCTACCGTCAACTTCATCGTCCTAGTATTCGACGATTGAAGGAAGAAGTGGAAATATGTTTGGAGAAGTATCTCATCAACAAAGAAAGCCGTTTGAGCCTGGACAAACTATGGAATCTGGCAATTTGATAAACTCGCAAAGACGTCTGTATAGTGCAGCTCCTACTGAAGCACCTATATCCAAATATGAATCGAGCGTCCAACCACAGGACCAGTTCGTACAACTTTGTCACTTAATAGCATCTCTGGCCCTTTTGTGTATGTGGGGACATGTGTAGTGGCGGGATCCAGCGGTTTAAAAGAACGGACGAGAGTGCTGTAGCTTCAGGAAGCCTGAAGCGTCGCACGCCGGCAGAAAACCTCTGCATGAACCGCATCTATGGTTAGACCCTGGATCCTTGCTGGGGGCTACACTGAGGCGACGTCTTCGTGGGCCGACTTGAATGGCAGTTCACACGCAACCGTGCCAACAGACGGCTGCTTAACGGAATGCGGAGCTACACCTGGAAGGAAACTGAAAACGCGGGTATGGTCGCCGCACTACGCTTCACAGACGGTACGGCGTGGAAGGCTACACAGTGCTTCTTGAGATGCGTGCCACCACCTCACGTCCGGGATTCGGTTGTCAGCAACCCGCACGCTAAATCTGAAGCTCTGTCAGACGTCTTTGCGGAGATTTTCACGCCCATAGATGATTCCACGGACCCTGCTCTGATCGATGAACGTCATCCTAGAGGCTACAGATAATGATGAAGGCCTTATTTAAGCAACACCACCTAGATGGGAAGACAGAACAAATGGAGGAATTCGAACTTGTGACCCCAGCGAGAACAGGAGGGAGTCAACAGCTGTCTTGCATTTAATCAAAAACGTGTTGGGCAACAAAAACTCGTTGTGCTATGTGATTGTTAAGAGATTGGGCGGCCATTGTAGCCGAGCGGTTCTAGGCGCTACAGTCCGGAACCGCGCTGGTGCTACGGTCGCAGGTTCGAATCCTGCCCCGGCATGGATGTGTGTGACGTCCTTAGGTTAGTTATGTTTAAGTAGTTCTACGTCTAGGGGACTGATGACCTCAGATGTTAAGTCCCATAGTGCTCAGAGCCATATGAATCTTTTTTTAAAGAGATTGTTATTTAATACACGGAATTCATACTGTGTGTTACTAAGTTGCGTTCGTGTGAGTTTACTTCAACGTAACACACGTTTATGCAGTTCCATCTTCTTTCGGATTATGAAGTGTTGCGCGCCAAAAGCTAATGGAAATGACACAGCAAAAACAAGGTTCAAGTGCTCCTAAGGACGATATAAAGACATATATGGATCCATTCAATCCCAAGCCAGGATCTCGCAGTTACTAATCGCTCAGTGGTAAGTTTCGTTCTGCATGTCCCTTAGTAATTCATATTTTAAATTAAGGTATATTGTTATTTGTGGGATGATTTGGCTTGAATATATTGCAATTAATGTACTTCATTTTCATGTGTGTCACAAGCATTTCAAAGATAGCTACATTATCTGGGAAGTATCGGCCACAGACGGAAAAATTCATAACTTATCCTCCCACAAAACCAGTGCTTGGCTGAAATGGCGTGCCAGGCACTTTTCCGATCTGCCCAGTTTACCTGTCTTCAGCTGCAGGGCCGTCCAGAGAGAGTGACCAGAAGAAAAAGCACGTTCGAAGTAGCGGTATTGCCGAAAACATCAATTTAGTGCAGTCAATCAGAATGGGTGTTTAAGAAGAATTTCGTATATCAACATTCAGAAATTGAAAGATGAAGTAACGTCCGTAAAAAGAACTGAGTGAAAATAGTGATAGAATAGTGTATAGATCTATCTGCGCAGTTCCATCACATACTGTATATTGTGACATATAATCATTTGAAAGAGATGGTCTATTCAAGAAGGGTTTCATTAAACGAGATTCAATGCACTGAATTTGTTCTTGATCTGGTACTGATAACAAAAGACTGTGTGAATGTAACCGACTGTGATGTGCTTGGTTCAGAGTGATTGTATCAAAATATTACTTGCAAATGTGTCAATGTTTCACTAAAAAACTTCTGTAGGCTACATTTAAAAATGCCCCAGATGTCCCTAACTGTTCATACGCACGAAAATAACACATTTTTCAAAGATGTCAGCAGTTTTATTTACAAATTTGCCTGTCGTGTTTTTATATGCGATGCACGAAATAAATCGTCGTTATGAGTTCTTAATTGTTTTCGCCTCATGTACACATACACAACTATACGTGTTTTCTCTGTTAACTCATCTCAGTCAAGTATCAATTCAATAATCGTTAAATTTACAAGCCACGCAACTCTTTTTCTGTTGGCTGTTTTATATTACGAGCGTCGCTTGCCTATGACGACGTGATATGATGTTTTGGTTTCGCCTCTTGATGGTGGTGATTTAAGTAATCTCATCAAATGAAGTATGCTGCGGTTCATTCAACGGCAACAAGGATCACCGGATGGGCCACCATGTAGAAGCTTGAGTTTATCCCGGCGAAAAAGCAGGCATTAAGCATGACGCAGCTGGAAGTGCCTGCAGCATTACCACCTGTCGACATCTGTCGTTAACGCCGGCCGAAGTGGCGCTACAGTCTGGAACCGCGCGGCGGCTACGGTCGCAGGTTCGAATCCTGCCTCGAGCATGGATGTGGGTAATGTCCTTAGGTTAGTTAGGTTTAAGTAGTTCTAAGTTCTAGGGGACTGATGACCTCAGAAGTCCCATAGTGCTCAGAGCCATTTCAAAATCTGTCGTTAACAGCTCGCCACCTTGGTGTTATACGCGACAGGCATCCATCGTGGCGCCAGTATATTAACAAGCTGCGCTCCGAGGCACTGCAGACGTTGAGAGACTACGACCATCGTAATAAAATAAGAGAAATCAGAGCCCGCACGGAAAGGTTTAGGCGTTGGTTTCCCTGATGCTACTCCACAGTGGAACGGTAGAAAATTAGTCTGAAAGTGTTTCGATGAACCCTCTGCCTAGCAGTTAAGTGTAACAGCGGAGTAGTCATGTAGATGTAGATGTATCCAGTGCTAAGTCCGCGGGCAACGTTAAAGCTAGAACTTGTACCAGCCATCTATACAAGACCCATACGGATACAAATGGGTGTAGTACGCGGTGGATGTATGGCGAAACGCCGCTGATGCTTAAATAAGCAAACTGCAGAGATATATCGAAGTAATCAGCAACCAGTTGCATAAAACACATTTAATTTCTTAACTGGTTACGGGCAGTTAGTGCCCTTCTTCAGAACGTTCAGTCACAATATTTAACGGCGAAAAGGATAATTCCTCTGTGGCGGCCGGTGTGGCCGAGCGGTTCTAGGCTCTACACTCTGGAACCGCACGACCGCTACGGTCGCAGGTTCGAATCCTGCCTCGGCTATGGATGTGTGATGTCCTTGGGTTAGTTAGGTTTAAGTAGTTCTAAGTTCTAGGAGACTGATGACCTCAGAAGTTGAGTCCCATAGTGCTCAGAGCAATTTGAACCATTTTTTAATTCCTCTGTGAGTAACAAGAAAAGATGATTACCTTTTTGCAAACCATGGCAGTAATTTTAAATTAATCTACAGTGAGAAAATGGTGGCTGACACAGTAGTAAAAGGCAAAAGTTTATTTTCCACATACCGCTTAGTTTTGAAAACCTGTTAATCTGTTGGTTAACATCTCTGATGGCTAATATTTACTACATATATACTTTAACTGGCATTCAATATTTTAATGTAATTCAAAACCCATTAGAACAACGCTTTATTGAAGATAACGTTTTACACGACCTCATTTTTGAGGATTATTGTTATCAATGGCTTGAGGTCACTCTGCTTCATTGTTCTCCTATGGGTCGTCTGATATGAAACTGATAATGTCGGGCTCCTTACCTACCGTGGATGAACTATCACGGTTCCTTAGTTGCCTCTGAAGTATAGTAAGAATGAATTAACCATGGACATATTCTTGTCGGAAGAGGGCTAAGGTTTTCCCTGTGCAGTACTGTATCTACTGTGAAATGATTAATGTTTTCGTCTAGTATTATTTCAGATCTAGTGTTTCTAAGCCCTTCTTATTGTATCTTCAATTCAGTTCTACACGTACAATAGGTAATCTTTTAATGTAGGACTGGCTACATTATTTAATGTTTGAGAAATGAGCCAAAGACAACAGAAAGTGTAAAGATACACGTTTATTATGTTTAGCCAGATCGACATCCGGCAAAATATTAGTCTTTGTCATTGCTGTTGTGGACAGACGGAGGCGTCCGAATGTGTGACTGACATGCAAGAGCCATACGATTTTGGTACGTTGCCAATATTCATTTGTCGCTTCATATGTGATTTCTTGTTGGCCCCATCAGATTTTAAAGCGGCCATTTAAGCTTCGAACAAAGTTTAGTAATGTTTCTTCACACAGGCGATTTTGATTGCGTTTAATTAACTCTGCTACACACGACACTGGATTTTTATCTTTCCTTTTTTTAAAGCGACTGTATAGCATACATACACTTCCATACGCAAAAAAGCATGTGACAGTGGTGAATGGATACAATGCAGGGATATGAAGCTCTTCAACAGTGCCTAAAAAATGCCTGTCATTCGCCAAATTCGTTTAAATTAACGACCAGTAAATTGATTGTAACGCTAATGGACAAGTCGAGGGTCTAGTTTAGGGAGATATGTGGAGAGATATAAATCGGACGATAGCGCCTAGGAAGCTGAAAGTTACTGAGAGTGTTGTGTCACGGATATAAACACCATTGTCAGCACTCATTCAATCCACTTTTACTTATAGAAAGGTTATAATGGTTTTATTGGAAATCTGCCTCAAATCAGTTTTCTGAGTTTTAGAAACTCCGCCTCCTGTGAAGTCGAGAAAGTAATAACGTAAGCATATACGATGTAATCATCCCCGCAGAAAGATACCAGACAGCGGAAAAGTTAAGAGTTATGTGATTGCTTCCGCTATCATGACAGTAGGATTCGCTTGAAAACTCATTATGAATTTTCTGAAAATTTAAGTGAAAGCAGTTGTAACTGAACCTATTAAAGGCTTCATTATAACGAGGTATGCGATACCCTCCTAATTCAACCAGTTTAACTAGCAATTATGATAATAGAAAAGTAATTGTGTATGTTAGCAATGATTGCATAACATGTCTACATAAACAGTCAACCCATTAAAATATAATTAATAACTGACCCACACAAAAGTTAGCATCACTTGAACACTGATACAGCAGATGTCATTATGTAAAAACACTATATTCAACTGAAATAATTAATATAAAATACGAATAATATTGGTCAGCTCACGTATTTTGGATCTCCTTAAATAAAAATTACCCAGTGAAACCTATTTATTCACTAGGACTGTTTCCACTCACCACTCACGTAAACACAGCTATTTAAAAAGGGAACCACTGTAATTTTTAATAATGAACGTTATTTACTTATGTATACAAATGAGAGAAGTCAATAGATGTACCTTTGAAAAACGGCCTTTTTGCAACAAAGAATTGTTCTGACAAGTTGACAAATCTGTCTGTCATTTTAATGACATGTTAAATTATGTCACTCGATGTAAATTAATAACTTTTTTTGCACAAATATACGATAACAGATAGATGCCTGACTTATAAACCAAATCTCTTCTTAGTAGTTCTTTGACAAGGTTATAAATACAAGCAGCAGCCGGCCGCTGGTGGCCGAGCGGTTCTGGCGCTGCAGTCTGGAACAGCGCGACCGCTACGGTCGCAGGTTCGAATCCTGCCTCGGGCATGGATGTGTGTGTTGTCCTTAGGTTAGTTAGGTTTAAGTAGTTCTAAGTTCTAGGGGACTTATGACTTCAGCAGTTGAGTCCCATAGTGCTCAGAGCCATTTGAACCATTTTTGCAAGCAGCAAGAAGCCTCGTCAGCTCAGTCTTGATAGAACATTTGTAAAGTGTGTATGTTATTGTCTTATGTGGAAAAACAATGCAAAGATGTTGTAAAAGAAGTGTTACTCTGTACTGTGACAACGTCTTTGTGTGGTCAGCGGAGTTAAGATGGCTACCATGCCAATAAATAGTTGAAGTTCACTTATGATGTCGTTCATTAATTATCAACAAGCACATCAACAAGCTCATCTTCTTACCCCTAGACGAATACATATAGAGCCAACATTAACATCAAGATACAGCTGTGAACCAGCCAGCAGAAGCAGCAACTACTACAATACAATTTAATGGCGCCAACCAAATTCTCTACGTCAAGTGCTAACAAGCTTCGTATATTGGAGTGATACAGTGCGAATATAGAAATATCAACGATTGGGCGACCATTATAAAGTTCATCAACAGCTATAGAGCCAGTTATAGGATGTGACTCGTCCCTGATGCACTGTTTCTCCACCTAACTTCAGATCGAGTTACTAAAATTGTAATGGAGTATGTCTTTGCATTAGTGAAAGAGTTTATGACCGATATACAGGGTGAATCATCGGAAACTTGAACCGCAAATATTGCGGAAAAGAAAAGTGCTATTGATGTGCGGTTTTCACAGAATGGGTTGGTAGTCAGAGCCTCATATTTTTAGCCAATAAACAGATTGTAATAATACTTATAAAGTGTATTTTTTGTACAAATATACAATTTTTTAAATGGAACAATGCCTATTGATATTAATGTCAGTAGTCTTTGTTACAGGGTTCTAGTGCAAATCGTTTCCGAGATAGCGTATGTTGGAAAATTCGCACATCGACAATCGTAGCACACTCTAAAGAACAAAACAACGGCATACACCCGTTATTTGGATTCTGACCATTAACGAGACAACTGACCATCACAGGTTGTGTTCCAAATCACCACTAGCAGCTGCGCAGTGGCAGTACATGCCTCTAGTATGGTGTGGAACGACTGCTGCGCACCTGCTGGAATTTCAGCGGAGATGACCGAGCAGACTTGCAGTAATACGTCGTTACATATAATCGGGTGTAGCTGGTATGTTCTTGTAAACAGCATCCTTCAGCTTTGACCACAGAAAAAAGTCTACAGGCATCAAATCCAGGGAATGGGCAGGACAAGGCACAGGTCCTCTGCCTCAACCCAACGATTTGAAAAAAATTCGTGAAGACATTATGTAGTACTTCGCGCACTATGAGCTAAACACCCGTCATGTGGGTGCCATAGGTTTCTCCTAGTCTGCAAAGAAACGTCTTCTAGAACATCTGTGGAATATGATCTGTTAGGAGGCTGGGATATTTGTGCGCATTCAGTGTTCTGCCCGTGAAAAACGGGGCTTGGGAGCTAATGGTTCAGCATCCCACACCGCACGTTTACACTCCATGGACGCTGACATTCGACCTGACGGAGCCAAAGAGAAGTGCCAACAGACGAGTAGTGTATGTGTCGACGGTTTACGTGGCCATGAACGGTAGATGTGGTTTCGTCACTAAACAAGATAACGATAAATATTGAGTATCCTGTCTTAAAGCTCATTTCACAAGTTAACACGATTCTCATAATCGTTAACATGCAGGTCTGGATGGAGAGAGATGTGAGAGGGATGGAACGTAGGTCAGTGGAGAATGCGTAGGACAATTGCCTGACACGTGCCACTTTCTATTGCGAATGCACGGGATCTAACTTGAAGGTCAACTACAACAGCAGCAAGAATATTAATTTCTCGTTCTTCTGTGGTCAGTTGTTTCCTTCTGTTGCATTCTTTAGGTGTTACACTACCACTTTTATGTAACTCATTGAAGATGTTGATAAATAACGTCTGTTGGGGTATCTCGCCGCCTACAATAACGAACTGCATTCTTCCTACACATTCCACACACCACGAGAATGTCGACTGTTGCAGGATTGCTAAATTCCGTCCTTCACTCAAGACTTACAGCTTATATTGACACATAGTAGCTGACTAGCAAGTCGCAGTGCACTCAAGGAACACACAATCACACTGTAATAATCAAACATAAGAACATCGTACCTAGCAACTACGCATGCTGAATGGCACAAGCAAGTGTCGGTGTGAAAATTTTTCAAAATACACTCCTGCAAATTGAAATAAGAACACCGTGAATTCATTGTCCCAGGCAGGGGAAACTTTATTGACACATTCCTGGGGTCAGATACATCACATGATCACACTGACAGAACCACAGGCACATAGACACAGGCAACAGAGCATGCACAATGTCGGCACTAGTACAGTGGATATCCACCTTTCGCAGCAATGCAGGCTGCTATTCTCCCATGGAGACGATCGTAGAGATGCTGGATGTAGTCCTGTGGAACGGCTTGCCATGCCATTTCCACCTGACGCCTCAGTTGGACCAGCTTCATCCAGTCCCAAACATGCTCAATGGGGGACAGATCCGGAGATCTTGCTGGCCAGGGTAGTTGACTTACACCTTCTAGAGCACGTTGGGTGGCACGGGATACATGCGGACGTGCATTGTCCTGTTGGAACAGCAAGTTCCCTTGCCGGTCTAGGAATGGTAGAACGATGGGTTCGATGACGGTTTGGATGTACCGTGCACTATTCAGTGTCCCCTCGACGATCACCAGTGGTGTACGGCCAGTGTAGGAGATCGCTCCCCACACCATGATGCCGGGTGTTGGCCCTGTGTGCCTCGGTCGTATGCAGTCCTGATTGTGGCGCTCACCTGCACGGCGCCAAACACGCATACGACCATCATTGGCACCAAGGCAGAAGCGACTCTCATCGCTGAAGACGACACGTCTCCATTCGTCCCTCCATTCACGCCTGTCGCGACACCACTGGAGGCGGGCTGCACGATGTTGGGGCGTGAGCGGAAGACGGCCTAACGGTGTGCGGGACCGTAGCCCAGCTTCATGGAGACGGTTGCGAATGGTCCTCGCCGATACCCCAGGAGCAACAGTGTCCCTAATTTGCTGGGAAGTGGCGGTGCGGTCCCCTACGGCACTGCGTAGGATCCTACGGTCTTGGCGTGCATCCGTGCGTCGCTGCGGTCGGGTCCCAGGTCGACGAGCACGTGCACCTTCCGCCGACCACTGGCGACAACATCGATGTACTGTGGAGACCTCACGCCCCACGTGTTGAGCAATTCGGCGGTACGTCCACCCGGCCTCCCGCATGCCCACTATACGCCCTCGCTCAAAGTCCGTCAACTGCACATACGGTTCACGTCCACGCTGTCGCGGCATGCTACCAGTGTTAAAGACTGCGATGGAGCTCCGTACGCCACGGCAAACTGGCTGACACTGACGGCGGCGGTGCACAAATGCTGCGCAGCTAGCGCCATTCGACGGCCAACACCGCGGTTCCTGGTGTGTCCGCTGTGCCGTGCGTGTGATCATTGCTTGTACAGCCCTCTCGCAGTGTCCAGAGCAAGTATGGTGGGTCTGACACACCGGTGTCAATGTGTTGTTTTTTCGATTTCCAGGAGTGTACAATATCCCGTGAATAACTCGCAGTGCAATCCTGCAACAAACACCGCTGACTTTCTAATTTACCGTGCTTTCTGTTTGTCAGTGTCAATACAGGTAGTCAATGTAACATTTAAAAAAGTGTATGTTTGCACAAAATATACATTTTCCAAGTGTTTTTACAAACTGTTTATGAGCTACCTGTAAGAATACGAGCACGTCAGTAGCATTTTCCATTTCCGCAGTATTTGCAGTGGAAGTTTTTGGTGATTTACCCTGAATAGTAAGATCGTAATCTTACAGCAGAAGTGTGGCCTCTACAGCCGCCGACCGTCGAATTTAACAATGTTAACACCACGATATCGGCATCTATGACTATGGAAACGTGACCATTGTCACGTCGCAATACAAATGCCACATGTGACTTTACATCTTTCTTTAACAACATTTACTACTACACTCGTTTTTAAATTAAGTTACTTGTGTTGTATATTTCTGGTAGGTGAGCTATCTACTCTCTGGACACAAATTGGCGTTTGAGGTGTGGGTTAGCTACATGCAGGAGCAGAGCTGCGGCTAGGAAAGCTGCGTCACCTCGACGCTTTATTCGCATTCGCAAAACGCACACAGCTCATCAGCAGCAGTACACACACACTCTCACTCCCCCCTTCACACACACACACGCATTTTGCTCTCTCAATCACAGCCTAGTACTTTACCGCTATTAAAAACGAAGTGGCCAATTTATATGCTCGCCAGAGCTGGCCATTTATTTCTCTGTATCCCACTTGTCCCCCAAACACGACTGTTGTTCTGTCTTTCCAGTCAGCTTGGTGCAAGGCACACTCGCCCCTCATACTAAATTTCACAATGTTATTGCTTTATGCGTTGTTGTTTTTGTTGATGTCTTCAGTCCTGAGACTGGTTTGATGCAGCTCTTATCCGTACATATTATAAAAATGTGTACACATATACTGGGTGACCAAAAAGTCAGTATAAATTTGAAAACTGAATAAATCACGGAATAATGTGGATAGAGAGGTACAAATTGACACACATTCTTGCAGTGACATGGAGTTTTATTAGAACCAAAAAAATACAAAAGTTGAAAAAATGTCCGACAGATGGTGCTTCATCTGATCAGAATAGCAATAATTAGCATAACAAAGTAAGACAAAACAAAGATGATGTTCTTTACAGGAAATGCTCAATATGTCCACCATCATTCATCAACAATAGCTGTAGTCGAGGAATAATGTTGAGAGCAGCACTGTAAAGCATGTCCGGAGTTATCGTGAGGTATTGGCGTTGGCTGTTGTCTTTCAGCATCCCTAGACATGTCGGTCGATCACGATACACTTGCGACCTCAGGTAACCCCAAAGCCAATAATCGCCCGGACCGAGGTCTGGGGACCTGGGAGGCCAAGCATGACGAAAGTGGCGGCTGAGCACACGATCATCACCAAACGACGCGCGCAAGAGATCTTTCACGCGTCTAGCAATACTTTTTTTTTTTGGTTCTAATATAACCCCATGTCATTCCAATCATGTGTGTCAATTTTTACTTCTCTATCTAAATTATTCCGTGGTTTATTAAGTTTTCAAATTTTTACTGACTTATTCATCACCCGGTATATATATGTATGTACACTAATCAGCCAGAACATTACGACCACCGACCTAATACCGATACAAATCCGACAAGGCGATTGCAGCGTCACCTGGTGGGGAATCAGCACCACTCAGACACGCATGGTGCATGTAGCATCAGTGATCGTGCTCTCCGTAGGTATAATACGGAACGCCCGCGATCTATCCGAGTTTGATGGAGGGCAGATAGGATGGCCAGCAAGCTCAGCACAAGTATTTCAGAAAGTGCACTTGTTAAGTGTTTCAGCAGTGCTGTGCTGAATGTCTTCAATCCTTTGCGAAACCAACGTGGAACCACGTCCAGGCATCGTGGCACTGGGTGGCCACCCCTCATTACAGATGTTGGACGTCGTAGGCTGGACATACTGGTAAAACCGGACTGGTAGTGAAATGTGGCAGAAGTAACACCAGAATATAATGCTCGGCAGATACAAGTGTGGCCTCTGCGCCGAATTGGCAATGTTAACTACACGATATAGGCATCCGTGGTTGATATGGAAACGTGACCATTGTCACTGGACATTGGCGCAGTGACAGAGACTTTCGTGATCTCATGAATCCCAATACCTTCTTCATCATGCAGATGGTACGGCGCGAGTCCGTCGCCTTCCAGGGGAACAGCCCCCTGACACCTGTACTGCAGGACAGAGACAAGCTGGCGTCGGCTCCATTATACTCTGGCGAACAATAAAGTGGACATTCATAGGTCCAGAGGAGCTCGTGCAAGGAACTATGACGACCAAGGAGTGTCGTACACTGGTTGCAGATCACATCCCTTCATGACGATCTTTCATCCCGGTGGCAGTGGCGTTATTCAACAAGATAACGAGCCATGTCACATCGTCATAAGTGTGACCGAGTGGTTAGAGGAAGACATAGCGAGTTCCACTTGATGTGCTGGCCTCCCAACTCGCCAGATCTGAACCCGATCTCACAGACCTGGGATGTGATCGAGGTCACGTCAGAGCTGATCGACACTTTCCCGAAATTTACGGGGATTAGGTAAATTGTGTGTCCAGATATGGTGGCAATTCCCTCCAGCGGCCTACCTAGGCTTCTTTGTTTCCATGCCACGACTCTTTGGCGCTGTTATCCGTGCCAGTGTGGTCATACCAGCTATTAGGTATGTGGTCATAATGTTCTGGTGTGTGTGTGTGTGTGTGTCTCAAATCAGCTCCAAACCACTGGACCTATTTCAACCAAACGTGGTACACGTATAATTTACTGTCTGGGAAGAATCGCTGTTGCGGTAAGAACTACTTACCTATCGAATGCGTGATAGGGGTGGAGGTGGGGAAGGGGGAGTGTATCCCACGACGCACGAATATACATACTATAGTCACCCAGCATCTGAGAATGACAGCACTTACAGACTTGCAGCTAACTCTACACATAAATTCAAACCCTTAGGAAACTCTTTCTCGCTGACGACCGCCACAAAATAATGAAAGGGAACAATTTTACACCTTACTACATTTTCGCTGTTCATGCGGTAAAACAGGCACTTAAATTATTATGTTATTATTTGTTACTACCTTACTACTTTCTGTATTCACAACATATTTTGCAGACAGTGTTCACATACACCAAACAATCTACCAGTAGAATTAAATCAGTATACGACACGCAGTTCCGTACGTTATAAACACTGAGATGCGTAAAAGACTGCCGCATCATACATGACGATTTAATTTATTACTTCTCTACTACTAATCCTATTTGCGACACATTTCGCAGATAGTATCCACATACGTCACTGAATGTCTCTTCAAAAAGATATCATTGAATGAAATATATTTCAGGATATATGACACCGAATACTGACGTGCGTGAAAACTGCATCATGTATGATGTTTTAATGTATTAGCTCTTTATTACTAGCTGTATTCCCATTTCGCAGGAGGTATCCAATACGCCACTGAATGTATCTAGAAAAGTATTTTATTCTACATCACATGGTTCAGGTTATACAACTTCATAAACACTGAGACGCGTGAAAAACTGCCGCATCACGCATGGCGTATAGCACTGCGTCACTAGTAACTCTGTTCACAACACATTTCACAGATAGTAGCATACACTGGATGCATCTGTAAAATTATATCATTGTACAGCACATTGCTCAGAAGATACGACGTCATAATCGTTCAGCTGCGTGAAAATGAAACTGTAGGGAAAAATTCGCTGGAAAAATAAAATACGTGTGAAATGACATGTGCATACGTGAGCAAAGCCCCAAAGAAAAAGTTCATACTAAGGCCAGGGGCGATTCAACCAAATGTCGTGCACATATTACCTACGATCTGGAAAGAAATGCTGTGTGGGTAAGAACTACACTCCTGGAAATTGAAATAAGAACACCGTGAATTCATTGTCCCAGGAAGGGGAAACTTTATTGACACATTCCTCGGGTCAGATACATCACATGATCACACTGACAGAACCACAGCCACATAGACACAGGCAACAGAGCATGCACAATGTCGGCACTAGTACAGTGTATATCCACCTTTCGCAGCAATGCAGGCTGCTATTCTCCCATGGAGACGATCGTAGAGATGCTGGATGTAGTCCTGTGGAACGGCTTGCCATGCCATTTCCACCTGGCGCCTCGGTTGGACCAGCGTTCGTGCTGGACGTGCAGACCGCGTGAGACGACGCTTCATCCAGTCCCAAACATGCTCAATGGGAGACAGATCCGGAGATCTTGCTGGCCAGGGTAGTTGACTTACACCTTCTAGAGCACGTTGGGTGGCACGGGATACATGCGGACGTGCATTGTCCTGTTGGAACAGCAAGTTCCCTTGCCGGTCTAGGAATGGTAGAACGATGGGTTCGATGACGGTTTGGATGTGCCGTGCACTATTCAGTGTCCCCTCGACGATCACCAGTGGTGTACGGCAAGTGAAGGAGATCGCTCCCCACACCATGATGCCGGGTGTTGGCCCTGTGTGCCTCGGTCGTATGCAGTCCTGATTGTGGCGCTCACCTGCACGGCGCCAAACACGCATACGACCATCATTGGCACCAAGGCAGAAGCGACTCTCATCGCTGAAGACGACACGTCTCCATTCGTCCCTCCATTCACGCCTGTCGCGACACCACTGGAGGCGGGCTGCACGATGTTGGGGCGTGAGCGGAAGACGGCCTAACGGTGTGCGGGACCGTAGCCCAGCTTCATGGAGACGGTTGCGAATGGTCCTCGCCGATACCCCAGGAGCAACAGTGTCCCTAATTTGCTGGGAAGTGGCGGTGCGGTCCCCTACGGCACTGCGTAGGATCCTACGGTCTTGGCGTGCATCCGTGCGTCGCTGCGGTCCGGTCCCAGGTCGACGGGCACGTGCACCTTCCGCCGACCACTGGCGACAACATCGATGTACTGTGGAGACCTCACGCCCCACGTGTTGAGCAATTCGGCGGTACGTCCACCCGGCCTCCCGCATGCCCACTATACGCCCTCGCTCAAAGTCCGTCAGCTGCACATACGGTTCACGTCCACGCTGTCGCGGCATGCTACCAGTGTTAAAGCCTGCGATGGAGCTCCGTATGCCACGGCAAACTGGCTGACACTGACGGCGGCGGTGCACAAATGCTGCGCAGCTAGCGCCATTCGACGGCCAACACCGCGGGTCCTGGTGTGTCCGCTGTGCCGTGCGTGTGATCATTGCTTGTACAGCCCTCTCGCAGTGTCCGGAGCAAGTATGGTGGGTCTGACACACCGGTGTCAATGTGTTCTTTTTTCCATTTCCAGGAGTGTATCAGCCTCTCACTGGAGTAAGTGTGATAATGCGAAGAGAGAAGGAGGTGGAGTAGGAGATGGACAGGCAGCGAGGTTGAAAAGGAGATCGGCAGAGATTGGGAGAGGGGTAGGCGGAAATGGACAGTGAAGGGCAAGCGGAGGAGTCGGACAGAGAGAGGGGAGAGCTGGAGATGGACAGAGAAAGATGGGTGGAGGAGATGGAATTACGGCGAAGATGTGGAGATGGACAGAGTGGGTGGGAGCAGTTGGTCAAAGGGGGGAGACTGAAAAAGGCAGAGAAATGGGCAAGAGGAGATGAGTGGAGAGATGGGATGGTAGAGATGAACACAGAGAAGGAGCGGAGGAGATGGACAAAGAGGGGGTGAAGGAAGATATAGCCAGGAAGGAGTTGAAGGAGGAGATGGACTGATAGATGCACGGAATAAACACATATCCAGGCAGCGCTGGGTACTCGGATAGTTATTTACAAAAATATGTAAATATATGGCACAACTGGTGTAACTGACAGTTAAGGTATAACTAGCGATTACTTTGGTTCAGCCTTCGCAGAACTCTAAAGAAACTAAAAACCGTCTTTATTATTTATCAGATAACACCGATGCAAGAAAAACGCAACACGAATCTGTGCAACATAAACGAAAGTTAGTAGAGTGTTTCTTCATCTGAAGGATGATATTTATTGAAATTTGGCACCAGTGGCAAAGTGTGGGGCTAGTGGAGGCGTATGAGGATACAAAGCAGCTTTGCTTTAAATGCTCTCTGTAACGGCCGTGAGCGTTAGCCACCTTTGAGAATGGACGTGGCTAGTTGATTATAACGGCCAATGCCTCCAAGGCGATGAAGGCGTCATTATCGACACTTCACTGAGTTTGAACGTGGTCGTGTAATAGGACTACGAGAAGTTGTACGTTCCTTTGGCGATACTGCATAAAGACTCTGCAAGAACGTAGCACTGCACATGATTTATGGCAGCGGTCAGCTGTGATTAGTTAGTTAGTTAGTTACGTGTCCCACTGATCAGTCTCACGGTAACTGTTATGATGTGGAACGTGTCAAGTGCTTAGGAAATGCACACATGAAAGAAGGTGTTTTTTTTTCTTTGTTTTAAGACTAAAATTTTTGTTACCTGCCCCTTGTCCTTAAATGCACAATATATTTACATATAGCTTTATTTATTCCTATTCAAAAATTCATCTATGGTATAGACGAAGTTGTCAAGTAGATATGATTTCAATTTATTTTTAAAACTGTTACTGCTCTCTGTCAGACATTTTATTTCGTCTGGTAGCAGCATATTTACCGCTTCCTGTGTCAAAGATAGGTTAAGTAGAGGATAGTGTAAGTCTTTCTTTCTTCTGGTAGTATAATAATGTATGTCACTGTTGTATTTAAACTGCTCCATTTGGTTGAGAACAAATTTCATTACTGTGTAAATATACTGTGCGGTTGTTGTAATAATTCCTAATCTTTTAAAGAGATGCATACAAGGTGTGCGAGTATGAGCCTCGCACATTATTCTAACCACTATCTTTTGAGCAGTGAATACGTTTTGCCTAAGTTTTGAGTTACCCCAAAATATTATTCCGTATGGTATCAGAGAGTGGAAGTACGCAAGGTATGTCAGCTTGCAAATGTCTATATCCTCAAAATTAGCATTTATTCCAACTGCAAAAGTTGCTGAACCTAGTCACTTTAGCTGGTAGAAAATATCAGTTTTCCAATTAGATTCTCATCTATATGTACACCCATAAACTTAGTATGCTCTACCTTGGCTACTGACTTCTGTTGATGTATTATATTTATTGAAGGAACTGTACCCCTTGCAGTAGAAAATTGGATGAACTGTGTTTCTTCGAAGTTCAGAGCAAGCCCATTCGCAGAAAACCAATCAATGGCTTTTCCAAATACATAATTTGTATCATTTTCTAATGGAGTTTCTTTCACTGGATTAATAATGATGCTTGTATCATCAGCAAACAGTGTCAGTTTAGCTTCTTGTTTCAGATAGGAAGGGAGGTCATTCATATATATCGAGAACAGAAGGGAACCCAAGATCGAATACTGTGGAACACCTAATGTAATTTCTCTCCAGTTAGATGAAGTGGAAAACTTCCTTAAATATCTTAAACCATATAAAAAATTTTTTGCTTTCTGTTCTGTAGACATGACTTAAACCACTCACATGCTGTTCCATTTATACCACAGAATTGTAATTTCTGTAACATAATGTCATGGTTCACACAATCGAACGCTTCGGATAAGTACAGAAAGTTCCTAATTTACTATTTAAAGACTCTATTATGTGGGCACTGAAATTATGTATTGCTGTCTCAGTGGAACACCATTTTTGAAATCCAAACTGTGATTTACTAAGTATCCCATTACTGCTGAGACTGCTAACAACTCTCGAGTACATTACTTTCTCGACAATTTTTGAAAATGTTGTGAGCAAGGATAGTGGCCGGAAATTATTGGCATCTGTGGTGTCCCCTTCTTTGTAGAGAGGCTTGACAATGGCATATTTTAACCTGTCTGGGAAAATATCTTGAGTTAGTGATGCATTACAGATGTGACTCAGAACATCAGCTGTAACTGCTCCACATTGCTTTAATACCTTGTCAGAGATATCATCTACTCCAACAGAACATTTATTTTTCAAAGACTTAATGATTTTCCTTATTTCACGAGGTTGTTAGATGAAAATTAATCTGACTAGGATTTCCCAAAGTGACTCTTCCACATACCGCATGGCTATTTCTGTAGAACTATTACCGCCAATGTTTTCACTTACACTTAAGAAATGGTTGTTAAATACATTAGCTACTTGTGTACTGTTGGTTAAGATGGTCTTCTGTAGCCATATTATCTACCCCAACGGTTACTTTTCCTGTCTCTCTTCTAACAACAACATATACTGATTTGATTTTGTTGCCGGAGTTGTTAATTTTATCTATAATATACATATTTTTGATTATCTGGCAACTTTTCTTAATATGTCACAAAAATGGTTCAAATGGCTCTGAGCACTATGGGACTTAGCATCTGAGGTCATCAGTCCCCTAGAACTTAGAACTACTTAAACCTAACTAACCTAAGGACATCACACACATCCATGCCCGAGGCAGGATTCGAACCTGCGACCGTAGCGGTCGCGCGGTTCCAGACTGAAGCGCCTAGGACCGCTCGGCCACACAAGCCAGCCTCAGTATGTTACAATAATTTTTATAATGTAAAATTACTTCTTCGTCTTAACTAATTCTTCCTGCCTCATACAATTTTCTTTTCCTTTCTGAAGAGACTTTAATACCTGTAGTGATCCAAGGTTTCTTTGAAAACTGTTTGGTGTTCAAAAAGGGAAATAAATTTCTCAAGAAATATGTTTTGGCATTTCGCATTTGGCTCATTATATACAACTCCACAATTAATATTCCTTAAACATTCTCTGAAGTGCTCAATAGATACCGGGTGACCACCCTTACACTTTTACTTAATGGTTTCTGAACTTTGTAAGTTAATCAGTTTTGGACCATGATCTGATAATCAATTTATCACAGAGAAAGCATGTGTTAGCTTTACATCCTCTTGCTGCACAAGTACCGGATGATCAAAAAGTCAGTATAAATTTGAAAACTGAATAAATCGCGGAATAATGTAAATAGAGAGGTACAAATTGACACATATGCTTGGCATGACATGGAGTTTTAGTAGAACCAAAAAAATACAAACGTTCAAAATATTTCCAACAGATGGCGTTTCATCTGATCAGAATAGCAATAATTAGCGTAACAAAGTAAGACAAAGCAAAGATGATGTTCTTTACAGGAAATGCTCATTATGATCACCATAATTCCTCAACAATAGCTGTAGTCGATGAATAATTTTGTGAACAGCATGTCCGGAGTTATGGTGAGGCATTGGCGTCGGATGTTGTCTTTCAGTATCCCTAGAGATGTCGGTCGATCGCGATGCACTTGCGACTTCAGGTAACCCCAAAGCACGGACTGAGGTCTGGGGACCTGGCAGATCAAGCATGACGAAAGTGGCGGCTGAGCACACGATCATCACCAAACAACGAGCGCAAGAGATCTTTCACAAGTCTAGCAATATGGGATGTTTTTTTTTGTTTTAATAAAACCCCATGTCATTACAAGCATGTGTGTCAATTTTTATCTAAATTATTCCGTGGTTTATTAAGTTTTCAAATTTATACTGACTTTTTGTTCACCCGGTACATTATCTGTTAGAGTGCTACTGTCTTAAGCTATAGCCGGATGGTGTGGCCGAGCGGTTCTAGGCGCTTCAGTGGGAACCGCGCGATAGCACGGTCGCTGGTTCGAATCCTGCCTCATGCATGGATGTGTGCGATGTACTTAGGTTAGTTAGGTTTAAGTAGTTCTAAGTTCTAGGGGACTGATGACCTCAGAAGTTAAGTCCCATAGTGCTCAGAGCCATATGAGACATTTGAATCTTAAGCTATATGTGTAGGTAAACTGATCACTAATCCTAAGTTATATGTGATTAATAACGATTCTAGTTCAATTTCACTATCAGAATTGCTTTGAAAGTTTACATTGAAATCACAACAGATTAATAACTTCTTCTTTTTTCTGACAAACAGCGTATTAAAGAGTCAAACTTTTTTATGAATAGCTCCCAATCTCCTAATGGGGACCTGTATGTTGTTGCTAATATCAACACTACATTATCTAGCAGTAGTTCACATGCACAAATTTCAAAGTGCTGATGGACACAAAATTTTCTTACTTCTACTGTTTTGTACTTATACCCTTGTTTTGTGTAAATGGCGGCTCCTCCTTTATCCATGCTAGATCACGCAAGTGTAAGATGCTAAATTGTACCCATTTATACTGACACTTTCCATCCCCACAGTTACACGGTGTTCAGACAGACAGAGTATATGAATCTCAATCTTATTTTTGAGATCATCTAAACACACTAACAGCTCATCTACTTTATTTTTTATTCCTCTGATTGAACGAAAGACCGCAAAGAGACAGGGTTCGGGGCGGCCACGTGGCGCTAGCGGGAGGGAAGACCCTCGCGTTCGGCGTATGGCTCTGGCACATCGTTCTGCATCTGTAACAAGAATCTGAGCAGCAGTTGGCGTCATAGTGACGCAACGAACTGTTACAATTCGATAACTTCGAGGACAGCTCGAAGCCAGACGCCATGTAGCGTGCATTGTACTGACCCCAAACCACCGCCACTTGTCACTCCAGTGGTGTCGAGCGAGATATCACTGGGGGGCATCTGTTGTGTTTTCCGATTTTGTCTCGGTGCCAGCGATACTTGTGTGTTGGTTAGAAGAAGGCCAATTGAGGGCTTGCAACCAACCTATCTGCGTGTTACACATTGGACCTATAACTTGATTTATGGCCTTGTGTGCTTTTTCGAATGGCAGCAGGAGCACTCTCTTGGTTATCCCACGCTCCCTGATTGCAAATCTGGTGTTTCGAGCTGCTGTGCAGCAATTCGCGAAGAGCAATCCAGGGCGTGTTTTCCAACAGGATAACACTCGCCCACGTACCGATGTTGTGACCCAGCATGCTCTACAGAGTGTCGTCATGTTGCCTTGCCCTGCTCGACTGCCAGATATGTCTTAAATCGAGTACAATGGGCATCATCGGGCGGCAACTCTAGAATCATCCACAACCACATTAATCGTCCCTTATTGAGCGCCCTAGTGCGACAGGAATGGACCCCCCCCCCACCCCCCACCCCCCCCCCCCCCAAACTGACATTCGGCAACTGCAGAAGATAATTCCTGCGCGTATGCATGCTTGCATTCAACATTCCAGCAGTTACAATGGTTATTGTTATTAATGTATCGGCATTTCACATTTGCAATGGCTTATCTCGCGTTTACACTAGCCTGTGATCTTGCAATTCTAATCACTTGCGTAAGTTACATAGACAAATGTATTCCCGAAATCCAATTACTGTACATAAACTTTTTTCTGTTGCGACATTTTTCCGTCAGTGTATATAAAGTTTTATTCCGTAACTGCACAATCGACAACCGGCTCAGTTACTGGCGTTACCGCTCTAAGTTGCAGTCTATGGTACACTTGAAACTAAAACCAGGCTGCTGTTTCATCATTGTACAAACTCTGTCCAAGGATTAATGAATCCGTAAAGTACCATGATAATATTTCCACGGCTAAGTTGTCTGTATTATACATTAAAAATGCGTAATAATTTGCTGCACTACAGAAAACCACGATCATCGTTTTATGTATGTACCCACTTTGTGGCAGGCGCAACAGACCCACACTCGAAGTACCACAATATTATTTACGTGTCCAAAATGTATGTATTATCTGTCAAAAACTACTCTTAGTCCGGCTAAAACCGATAAACATCTCTTAGATTCCGATGATCAGGACACAGTGTATGAAACGGTAGGAGACTCTTTCCCCGATAACGGAGCCCACAAAATGGAGACGCCACATTTGTGTACACTCTCTGCAAACCTTCTTCTAGCCGAGAGCATGTGCGTATTTGAATTTAGCCTTTGTATGCTCTAGTGCACCAAATCTGCTAGTTAAACCATAATAACGTGAGCTACATGTATTCTGCACAATTAATAGAGACAAAAAAATCAAATCTGTGTGAAATCTTACGGGACTTAACTGCTAAGGTCATCAGTCCCTAAGCTTACACACTACTTAACCTAAATTATCCTAAGGACAAACACACACACCCATGCCCGAGGGAGGACTCGAACCTCCGACGGGACCAGCCGCACAGTCCATGACTGCAGCGTCGAGACCGCTCGGCTAATCCCGCGCGGCTAATAGAGACAATTTAGACGTAGAAAGAGCATTGTGACGTTTAAACTTGGGGGGTGGGGGGGGAGAGGGGGGTTCATTGTGCTTGTACCAAGTGGGTACAACGTTCAAACAGCAATTTTGTTCGGGCGCCAAATGAGGTTGAGAGACAAAGATGGCCACCTTCGGAGTTCATAATGTTCAGCTGGTTGTCTTTTTGTGGTGGTAAAATACTGAGCTCTGATAAAGAGAAAAAATGTGTGTGTGTGTTTGTGTCTGTGTGTGTCTGTGCTGGAGGTGACGAAGATTTGTAGGTTGTTGTGTGAATAATGACGAAGCTTCCCGCTTCCAACGCTTTCGTCGCTGCTGCTTTCTCCCTGTACCATTAGGCAACCGAATGATCGAACGTTAATTTGTGTCCAAATATAAAATGCACTCCTATCATCTCTAAACGCCACTCTCTCCGTGTGCAATGCCAAGCGACTGGAAAAAAGCGCAGCTGACTCTTGTATATAAGGACAAAAGAACGGACCCTCAAATAATATCCATAAATTCGGTTTGCTGCAGAACTCTTCAACATATTCTGTGTTCCAATATAACAAAATTTCTTGAGACTGAAAAACTTATGTCCAAGAGCAAGGTTTTAGAAAGCATCGGTAATGCGAAACTTAGCTTTCCCTTTCCTCACGTGATATCGACATGGTGCTCCATTGCTGGCTATAAACGATGGTACAGATATTTGAGTGGCTCAAAGACTTCTTAAATAACAGAGCCCAGTATGTTGTTCTCTATGTACATACATGATTTTGCGGACAGGGTGGGCAGTAATCTACGATTGTTTGCTGATGATGCCGTGGTGAACGGTAAAGTGTCGAAGTTGAGTGGCTGGAGGAAGGCTCAACACGACTTAGACGAAATTTTTAGTTGGTGTGATGAATGGCAGTTAGCTCTAAGTCTCAAAAAATGTAAGTTACTGGGGATGAGTACGAAGATAAAAGCCGTAATAATCAGTTACAGTGTTGCTGGTGTTCTGGTGAACACAGTCAAGTCTTTTAAATGCCTGGTCGCAACGTTGCACAACGATATGAGATGAAACGAGCATTTTAAAACTGTGGCAGGGAAGGCAAATGTTCGACTTCGGTTCGTTGGGAGAATTTTAGGAAAGAGTTGTTCACTTATAAAGGAGACGGAATATAGGACGCTGGTGCTACCTATTCTTGAGTAGTGCTCGAGTGTTTGGGATCCATACCAGATCAGGTTGAAGGAAGACATCGAAGCAGTTCAGAGGCGGTCTGCTAGATTTGCTACCGGTAGGTTCGAACGGAATCCCTGGAGGGAAGGCGACGTTCTTTACGAGAAACACTACTGAGAAAATTTGGAGATCCGGTATTTGAAGCTAACTGCCGAACGTTGCTACTGCCGCCAACACACGTAGCGAGCGAAGCCCACAAATATAAGATAGAGTAATTAGGGTTCGTACGGAGGCATACATACAGTCGTTTTTCCCTCGCTCTATTTTCGAGTGGAACAGGAAAGGAAATGACAAGTAGTTGTACAGGGTACACTCCGCCACACACCGTACACTGGCCTGCGGGGTATCTATGTACATGTAGCTACAGATCTGCTTCATCTAAAATGCCGGTCTGAATTTAACTTAGCAGTAACATACACATACATCTCGTGAAGTGCGATATCTTTCTTCCGTACCGCACCATCAACACTCTAACACACACAGGAAACGATGCACCAAGAAGGATTTATCCGAATGGGACGGAGATCGGTTGACGTGATGTACATGTACAGATACATAGCTTGATGGAATTATTTCAAGAGAAAGAACTTCACAAATGGAGCAAATTAATAACGCATTGGTCGATCTCTGATTCTTGTATAAGCAGTTGTTGAGCTTGGCACTATGTTGTTGGACGTACTCATAAGGGATATGGTACCAAGATATGTCAATTTGTTGCGTTAGATCGTCAAAATCCCGAGCTGGTTGGAAGGCCCTGCCTTTAATGGTCCAAACGTACTCTTTTGGAGAGAGATTGCCGCCCAAGGTAGGGTTTGGCAAGATCTAGAAGCTCTCACCGTGGATATTATTTTGCTGAAATGAAAGACCAGAATGGCTTGCCATGAAGAGTAACAAAATGGGGCGTTGAATATCATCGACGTACAGCTGTGGCGTATGGGTTCCCCAGATGACAACCAAAGGGGCCCTGCTATGAAGAGGTACGGCGCCCGACATCATCTCTCATGGTTATCAGGCCGTACGGCAGACTAGATTCACGTTGGTATCCCACTGCTGTCCAGGGTGCCTCCAGACACTTCCCCGGCCTTGAATCTCATTTACTGGAGTAGAACTGTATGCAGTGATTAGCCCCGTTTCGAACTGAGTCCCGATGACCAAGTTTCAAAAATTCACGTTCCCTTTCTATACAATAACGCTCCCTTGCGCAATAAGGTCTTTACCATGTAACATGCTCAGAATTTTACTGCTTTACAGCACGTGATTGCAATGAATTTGATATTGCGATTTGTTATCTTGAAATCGGAATTCTCGTAGCAAATGATTTTCAGTGCTGGCTGTTGACTCACTATTTATTTGCTTTCTAGTGGGCCCAAAGCTTCCGTGAGGTCGAAGAACAACATATTTTATTTGAAGTACAAATTTTTTGCTACGTAATTATCTACTTACTCGTAGTGATACAAGTTACACGACGAGCTGGTCTCGGCGTTTTGCCATTATCAAGTGTATCTGTGAAGATGGTGTAACATGCATAATATTGTCCCTTACGTCTATGTTAGTCTATGTCTACATAAAGCACGTCGTGTTTGTCTCTTGGTTAATGTTTGGTGGTTGCCTTTTTGTTTTGATGTGATCGTGTTATATATACACTGACGCGCTAATGACACTGATATAGGCATGGGTATTCAAAACACAGAGATATGTTAACAGGCAGAATACGGTGCTGCGGTCGGCAACGCCTATACTGCTGCTACAGTGGCACGTTATCAAGATTTAAGTGAGTTAGAACGTGGTGTTACAGTCGGCACACGAGTGATGGGACACAGTGTCTACGAGGTAGCGATGAAGTTGGGATTTTCCCGTGCGACCATTTCACGAATGTATCGTGAATATCAGGAATCCGGTAGAACATCACATCTCCGGCGTCGCTGGAGCCGAAAAAAGATCCTGTAAGAACGGGACCAAGTCGACTGAAGAGAATCGTTCAGCGTGACATAAGTGTAACTCTGCCACAAATTGCTGCAGATTTCAGTGCTGGGCCGTCAACAAGAGTCAGCGTGGGAACCATTCAACGAAACACCGTCGATATGGGCTTTAGAAGCCGAAGGCCTGCTCGTGAACTCTTGACGACTGCTAGACACAAAGCTTTACGCTCGACTGGGCCCATCAACACCGACATTGAACTTCTGATGACTGGAAACATGTTGCCTGGTCGGACGAGCCTCGTTTCAAATTATATCGAGTATACAGGTATAGAGACAACCTCACGAAACCACGAACCCTGCATGTCAGCTAGGGACTTTTCGAGCTGGTGGAGGTTTTGTAATGGTGTGGGGCGTGTGCATTTGGAATGATATGGTACCCCTGATACGTCTAAATACGACTTCGACGGGTGACGCGTACGTAAGAATCCTATCTGATCACCTGCATCCATTCAAGTCTATTGTCAATTCCGACAGACTTGGGCAATACCAGCGGGACAATGCGACACCCCACAAGTTTACGCCGGCCGGAGTGGCCGAGCGGCTCTAGCCGCTACAGTCTGGAACCGCGAGACCGCTACGATCGCAGGTTCGAGTCCTGTCTCGGGTATGGATGTGTGTGATGTCCTTAGGTTAGTTAGGTTTAAGTAGTTCTAAGTTCTAGGGGACTGATGACCTCAAAAGTTAAGTCCCATAGTGCTCAGAGCCATTTGAACCATTTTGAACCCACAAGTCTACAACTGCTACAGAGTGGCTCCAGGAACACTCTACTGAGTTTAAACACCTCCACTGGCCATCAAACTCCACAGACCTGAACATTACTCAGCATATCTGGGACGCCTTGCAACGTGCTGTTCACAAGAGATCTCCACCCACCCGCATTCTTACGAATTTATGGACAGCCGTGTAGGATTCATGGTGTCGAATCCGTCCAGCACTACTTCAGACTTTGGTCGGGTCCATGCCACGTCGTGTTGCGGGACTTCTAAGGGCTCGCTGGGGCTCTACACGATATTAGGTTGGTGTATCATTTTTTTTGGCTCTTCAGTGTATGTTTATCTTTCTCTTTGCGTGATCTTGTAAAGTTATTTTTAACATCTCTTTTGAAAGCTTCGGCTCATGTGGTACTACATATTTACAATGGAATACCTATTTCGTAGAAAGTCAGTGATTACGTTTCATTTTTCAGAGATAGTATTTTATGGTATTTGCACAGACACACATTACCAGACTGGCAAAAGCCAAACCCCATCTTTACCTGAAGCCTGACGTTTGGAGAGATAAGATGACGGCGCCAGGAACTTTGTTTAGGGTACTACTGCGATTTTCTCGAATGAAATGACGCAAGCTTTACAAGATGATCTAAAAAAGTTCTACACTTGAGCAAATATTTGCGTACTAGTTGAGTTTAACCCTTTATTTGGCAAATACTAAAGTTGTAGAGTCGAATATTTTCCTTGTTTAACCTCATTATATAGACTTAGAATAATGATAATAAATGTTGTAACATTTATTCATTCAATAAAAAATACAGAATGTTGCTTGAGAGCAACATTGCCAAACAGTGACAGTGATATTCTGAAATTTGAAGGTAATTCGTTTTCTGCTTAGCTTCAGTTCATTTGTGATAAATGTGTCCACAACTAGTTTATAGTCTTCATACATGAGAATATCAGTCTCCTCATACACATAACAACTGAAAACGATGATTACCAGTGATGGATAAATGTACATATCAATTACGTTTAGTATGAAAAACTTTGAAACTATTTCTTCCAGGCACAAAGCAAAGAACTATATAGCACTTAGAACACGTGACTATTGAGTAACCTCTCTGGCAATAACGACATCGACCCTTTGATTCATGAATAGGCCAGTGGTCAAGGCCATCGAACCTAACGTCCTGTACAGGCACTGGAATCTTCGCTCTCTTCTTGAGAGGTTGCGATTCCTTACTAGGTCTTCCTGCTTTCTCTTTGTTTGCACCCATCAAAGCATTAGCGATATCTACTCGAAATGATTTCAACGAAATTTTCGTATCTCAACTGTCACGGCGAAAAAAAAAGCGTTGTAGACACACAGCTCCAATAACCAGCCAAAAATTCTCAGGTACCAACGCTTTGAATTGAGAGGTACTCTGTGTAGTTCGATAAGCATTCCCGTCTGGTCTACACCACCCATATGCCTAATGTAGAAACAATATTCGGACATGGCATATCTGTCCCCCGTTTTTGAACAGTATTCCAACGTTTCACAGCCTTCGCTGGTTCTATTCCACAAAATGAACTTGCTTAACTCACTACCTTGTTGTCTATCCACAAAACTACGAACATTCCCATAGCTTTCCCGACATCGCTTCAGTAGTGACCTTTCTGGTTCAAGCGAGAAATCTTTTATTCGATTCTACGTACTTGTTCCCAGACAATTTAAGTTCATTTTATTCTCCAGGGAAATGAACCGTTCCAGTGTGAAAAGATCTTGTCAAGGTACACCCCTGGAGTGAGCGACTGAGTTATAGTCTTACATAGAAGAATTACAACTTGGCCACCAGTTCCAGATTTCTTTTCATCTTCTGAATATTCCGTAATGATACCTTCACCGGTGTATGGATTATAATCGTATACAATTGCAGACACTCCTCCTCACACAGAAATCTTAGAGCCCCATTTGTGGGGTTCGTTCTGAATATACTGACATAGATTTCCAGCCCTGGTACATTTGTACGGAACAATAATTTCATGGGTTGAATATTCATTTTCTGTATCAAGGGTTCGACACTTGCTTATTACAGCATCCAGAACAGGTCTACTTTTCACCAACCTGTCGCTAAAACTGGGAGAATTCTCATTATTTGAGAAGTGAAGGTATCTGCGGAGTTTCTGGAATCTTTTCAAACCCCTTAACACTTGAGGTTTTTCCTATAATAACAGTAAATTTACTATGCCCATGTAAATTAGCATATCAATGAAATGCTCCATTTCACTTACGTCTGTTCAAAATGGTTCAAATGGCTCTGAGCACTATGGGACTTAACTTCTGAGGTCATCAGTCCCTTAGAACTCAGACCTACTTAAACCCAACTAACCTAAGGACACCACACACATCCATGCACGAGGCAGGATTCGAACCTGCAACCGTAACGGTCACTCGGTTCCAGACTGTAGTGCCTAGAACCGCTCGGCCACACCGGCCGGCACTTATGTTTGTATTTAGTGATGACGATGACTGCTGCACAGAATATAATTTTGTCCCATCAACAATCTGTCTTATTATCTCAAAGTTAAATAGTTTTCTGAAATACTGTGAATGAGTTTCACTACACGATTCACGTAATTCATGAGACAGATCTGAATACACACACACTTAAGGTCTTGCTTCACCCATTTGAACTGACTTGCTTGGGGAGCTCTATTCTTGGTGGAAGTGGAGCGTCCTGGTGTGCCACATACGTCACATTAGTGAGGTGGTACTACTGTTGTTACTTCTTCATCTGCAGAGTCAGTCTCTGGATCTTCATTGGAACTGTCAGCAAGAGCATCTAGTTCCGAACTTGGGTTGTCGCAGTCAGAAAGCAAAGGATCCAGCGGAGGAAATATAATGGCTTTGCACTTCCTTTTTCAGAAAGGCTCACTGGATTCAGCTTCGTTTTAGCTGCAAACAAAAGTACCTATTAGCCGTGATGTTACTTTCCAGTTAGTTTTATTGGCAATGTTTCTCTAAAGCAAGGCGTATATTTTGTCTTTTCTCTGTCCTTCAGATTTGCTTTTAAACCACCAATAACATCTCATATTACAATGGCAGACATTTTGCTACAAATAAATTGCAGATACACTTACCTTTTCTAAGTTCCACCACCTAAATCATATAAGAATTTAGAACACTACGCAGCTTATTCACAGCTAACAGTTACATGCACTCAAACAAACTATTTATGCACACCTCTCTGCAAACAACTAAAACAACAACGTGCTGAATCGTGTTCAGGGAGTGTTAATAGACAGCAACACTGACAAGAAGTGGCCCATATTCGTCAAGGCCGTCCACAAGACTATAGGAAGGAACATGTTGCTTGAGGACAGTATTACCAAATACAGGGTTTAATGCATACATTCCAAAATTGTGCCATATACAATTTTGAAGCAGACTGCAGTTTTCGTAAGAACGCTCAAAGATATAAAGACAATTGTTGTCAACAACAAACAGAACATTCTGCTTACAGGAGCACTTTCATAACGACAATATTGTTCGAAGAAAAACCTAAGCTGAATGAAACTGGTTAAAAAGTTTGCTAACATTACATTTATTAACCCTCTTGAAATATCCATAAACTATTTGAACACTATCTATATTTCA
Organism: Schistocerca nitens; assembly: GCF_023898315.1. NCBI lineage: Eukaryota > Metazoa > Arthropoda > Insecta > Orthoptera > Acrididae > Schistocerca > Schistocerca nitens. The sequence goes on along the minus strand of NC_064621.1, from coordinate 104,307,686 downwards.
ACTACAAAATTGTTGTATAATTATATAGGGCTTCGTACACCACAAAAAATACGTAATATGCCTCCAGTTATGCTTGCATTAAGACATATTCCATTCCTTGTAGTTTCCGTCTGCTGCACGAAAAATTACAGCCTAACTCGACGCATGTATTGATGATTACGTGAAAATTCAAAACGTAACTTCGTTATAACAGTTTATTCCCATTTATTACGACTGTTGTATCAGTAAATAAAAAGCTGTTTACACGTCCTCCGCGCTCGCCGCCATATTGCTGTTCTAAAACGCTGGATTGAGAGACACCGACGATCTTGGAGACTGTACTGACAGTCTAGCAGTCTGTGGGGTTTTACGTAACGTGTCGCACTACTAGTAAATAATTATTGCTGCACAAAACTTGTGCTTACAATAAAATTACTATTTATTGTTAACCTCTTGAATAGATTGAATTCTTAACTTGGCCACTATATCATGGTGAATTACATTCTTAGGCGCAGTTATCCTGGTGAGATAATTCTTTATAATCCAAGTACTTATGGCAGTAAAGTTTTCATCCAGACTTCATGTGACCTACCTGAGATGCTACTACAAGAGCAACTTCGGGCAGAATTGGTTCAAATGGCTCTGAGCACTATGGGACTTAACTTCTGAGGTCGTCAGTCCCCTAGAACTTAGAACTACTTAAACCTAACTAACCTAAGGACATCACAGACATCCATGCCCGAGGCAGGATTCGAACCTGCCACCGTAACGGTCGCGCGGTTCCAGACGGTAGCGCCTAGAACCGCTCGGCCACCCTGACCGGCGCGCTGAATTGCTGTAACCAAAGGACCACAATGATGTTTAACTGTTTTCGCGCTATTCAGTAATCAATACGAAACATATTTTTCGCCACTGAGATCGCATTTGTTGTCCGTAAACACCAGTTTGATGGTAAGATAAGAAGCATTACGTCTTGACGTTTTTAAGGCAGCGAAAGCTTTGGAGACGGAACTGCGGTCCAGTTTCTTAGCGTAAAGGTCTACCGTGTACACATCTGCTGAATCATAAGAATATTTTGCCTTTTGTTAATTTTGAAAATCAAGGTAAACTCGGATGACGATTTGAGCCAAGTCGATTGCCTCAACCATTGCACCATGTAGCCTATATCAGTTTCATAGTCGAAATGTCGATTTATCTTCTTTTAGCAAAAGCGTCGTGAAGAAGGTGTACCAAATTGACACATTCTTCAGTTATTGAGATAAAGAAAGATGATAGATTGTGTGATACAGATCACTGTTTGATGCAACAATACTTTCTTTGAGGTATGGGTACCTTTGGCAAAATCGGACACAGTGAACACAAAACGTTGTGTAATGGGGGGTGAGGCAGGTACTTTAAAGTAGGAAATACCTCTTTTTAATTTCATAAATTATTGTCCGCTTAGAAACTGACTTGGCAAGATTTAACCATTTATATAATACCGACGCTATAAGAAAATGTGTACATACTTGCAGCAAATGGTCTTATGTAACATCAGCTGTGTCAACTTCACTTTAAAAGTGCATTAACTGCCTACAGTAGTACACCAGTTTCGTCCCGGAGCCGGGCAGTAGCATTGGTGTCAAGCACACAGGACCAGCGGTTTTCAGGATACGTCATCTGAGGCGCTGCACCCAGCGTAACTTTCCTGGGGATTGGTAATCTTCCGGAACAGCAGCTTCGTGTTTAATGCTTCCTACAAACTACTGAAGTGTTTAAAACGATCTTTCTCTTAATAGGTTGTTGATATCAGTGTTATAATGCTCATCGTTTCTGCACTTTTTTGAGGAGATCTTTAAATTACTTTCTTTGAGCTGCATTTCTGTGGACGTTTGGATGTCACTGAAATATGTACGCGTTCGCTACCTTCTGGATATATGTTTCTTGTTCCTACTCTTTTGTTCTCGTTTTTGTTCCCTCTGCTAAGTTACGACGTCTGTTACAAACGAATTGTAGCGTTATCAAAAAAAAAAAAAATCCGATATGTCTCACATATTTTGAAATTTCCCAAATGACTTAGACTATGTGAAGGTCATCTGCTGAACACTCTAAGATGTTGCGTCTGAAATTAAATATCTGGTGTTTCGTTTTCATTTTCAAAGGTACACTGAAGAGTCAAAGAAACGGGTACACCTGCCTAATATTGCGTAGGGTCCCAGAGAGCACGCAGAAGTGCAGCAATACTACGTGGCATGGTCTCGACTACTGCCTGAAGCAGTGCTGGAGGGAATTCACACCATTAATTCTACATGGCCGTCCAAGAGAGTACGAGGGGGTGGAGATCTCTTCTGAACAGCGCGTTGCAAGGCAGATATGCTCAATAACGTTCATGTATAGGGAATTTGGTAGGCAACGAAAGTGTTTAAACTCAGAAGAGTGTTCCTGGAGTCAATCTGTAGCAATTCTGGACGTATGGGATATCGCATTGTCCTGCTGGAATTGCCTGTCAGAATGCAGAACGAAAACGAATGGATGCAGGTGATCAGACAGGATGGTTACATACGTGTCTCATGTCAGAGTCGTATCTAGACGTTCCAAGGGTCCCATATCACTCAAATTGCACACGACCCACACCACTAGAGAGCCTCTACCAGCTTGAATAGTCTCGTACTGTCATGCAGGGTTCATGGAACCGTGAGGTTGTCTCCATACCCGTACACTTCCATCCGCTCGATACAATTTGAAGCGAGACTCGTCCGACAAGGCAACATGTCCATAGTCGGTGTTGATGGGCCCATGGCGAGCCGTAAAGCTTTGTCCCTTGCAGCCATCAGGGGTACACGAGTGGATCTTTGGCTCCGAAAGCCCATATCGATTATGTTTGGTTGAATGGTTCGCACTCTGACACTTGCTGATGGCCCAGCATTGAAATCTCAGCAATTTGCGGAAGAGTTGCGCTTGTGTCAAATTGAACGATTCTCTTCAGTCGTCGTTGGCCCCGTACTTACAAGAACTTTTTCAGGCCGTAGCGGAGATTTGATATTCACGGTACGCTTTTGAAATGGTCATACGGGAAAATCCCCAATTCATCGCTGTCTCAGAGATGCTGTGTCCCATCAGTCGTGCGACGACTATAACACCACGTTCAAACTCACTTTTGATAACCTGCTATTGCAGCAGCAGTAACCGATCTAGCTGCGCCAGACACTTGTTGTCTTATATAGGCGTTGCCCTCAGCAGTGCCGTATTCTGCCTGTCTGCATAACTCTGTATTTGAATGCGCATGTCTATACCAGTTTCTTTGTCGCTTCAGTGTATTTAGACGTACCTACTGTTGTGACCAGATGATACCACAATTTTCTGGACACAAGTATGCGTTTTCTTTATTGTTCTGGCAGATGTGTCATTCTTAACTACGACAGATGAAATATAAGCTCACTGTATTACGTTAATGAATAAAAGATTTGCTTAACTCTGACACTAGTCTTCGCCACGGAAATACTGTATAATTTACAACTGTCTTGTCGATGTTGATGGGCCCATGGCGAGGCGTCAAGCTTTGTCCCGTGCGGCCATTAGGGGTACACGAGTGGATCTTTGGCTCCGAAAGCCCATATCGATTATGTTTGGTTGAATGGTTCGCACGCTGACACTTGCTGATGGCCCAGCATTGAAAAAATTAAGAAACTGTTCTCTTGAGGTAGAATGTTAAACATTAAGAACAGTACAGGTCTATCTAAAACTGGAATTACTCGTTGGTCCTAGATGATGATGTTAGCTGCTGTGGCTGAGTCCTGAACAGCGTTGAACTCTTACAAGTTTGGCACTATACTGACCGCAGCCTGAGGGCGCTTCTGTCCTGAGGGGGAGATGTGGTCTCCAGGGACGACTCACATACGTCGCTGCGGGAAAAAAAACCACAAAGAAAGAAAGCTCTAAGCACACATGGTTCTTAACATCTGAGGCTATCAGTCCCCTATATTTAGATGTACTTAAATCTAACTAACCGAATGACATCACACACATCCATGCCCGAGGCAGGATTCGAATCTTTGACCGTAGCTGCAGCGCGGCTCCAGACTGAAGCGCCTAGAACCACTCGACCACAGCGGTCGGCATTTGTTTTCTCGCCGACTGCAAATTCATTCCGGAAATCATGTACCTAATTGCTTTCCGCCACTGGGTGTCACGTAAAGAAAAGCGCTGGTTCAGTGTGTCATGACCCTTCTGTTTGGAATAGAGATCATTCTGATCGACATTCCTCATTGCTTCTGCGCTAAGAGTGTGTTGTGCGATTCTACAACAGGCGGATGTCACTGAGTTTGGACCGCACCTGTATCGGTCAGCTCTGATTCCATTCCTGTAGGCAGGTGTGACCTGTAATTTCTCCCAACCGCAGAGCGCACTATTGTTGTTAGAGAAATCTCCAGTTTTATCACTGGTGAGGGCGAAGCTAACTCGGTGTAGCGTCTGCAGAGATCTAGCTGCCACGTGGGGTCTCGGTCAGTTTTAACGATTGCAGCTGTTTATGAATCCCCTCTCACGGATATCTGTATCACGCATCTGTGCAGCTGTGTAAGAACAGAATTGGTTCAGTACCCTTCGATATTCTTTTGTAAAAGAACATTTGAGATTCCAATCCATCGTTATCTCTTTTTATCTTTGGTATCTCAATTTTATGACTTTTCTTGTCATCTCTAAAGAGCTAGTATCATGCTTTTGTTCCTTCTAAGTAGGAATATCATTAGCCCAAATGCCCACACTTATCAGTGAGGAGGAATATTCAATTATGTATACGCATACGGTCTGTCAACAGGAAACGTCACTTCCGTTGCAGCTGCTATAACTTTTCACAGTTGTAACCTGGGGCGGTGGGAATTTTAAAGTTCTGCTTTACACAAACGGAAAGCTTACCAGAGCTTCTGAATTTTTAATCATATACCCTAATTTCCCCCAGTAATATGACTTACTACGAGCATGTCGGTGTCATGATTCGAAATGAAATACAGTCTTCCGATACTTTTGAAACACGGATTCGTCGGGTGATGACTTACATCGTCATCCTGATTGTAGCCATCTCTTTGATGGAAAAATATCAGAGAGTTATTTTACATCGCACGTCAGTGATAAACGTTTACTCCTCCAGACAGCTAAAGTTCGTCATCGAACTAAATTATCATTAATGGTTACTTGTCCGTCTTCTACTCTTTCATAACATACTGTCTTTTTTTGTATGGAAAGCCTCAATAAAAAACATTATTGCATTGAAGAAGACCACGAATTTACGAGTTGTGACAGCTATTTTAAATTTTTGATAGGCTTTCTGAAATGATTATTTTTTTTTTCAGAAAAATGATAACTAAATCTAGATATTCTTTATTATTCTAAGATGAAAGAAAGTGAAGTACGCACTTATAACGTCTCATTCTACTCTCCTATCAGGAAGAGAAATTGAATATATCACATTAAATTATTTAATTATGCTGCGTATGTGTACTCATACGCCTGAAATGGGCAGTGGCGTTTATGATCTTCCTGTCAAGACGATAGCAGCCTGCAGCCTCCGATCATTTCGTACGTTAATACAGAACGCAAGCTCAGATAAAGAACCTGTCATTCGCATGATAGGAGTAACGACATGCGGAATGGTGTCACGCGTGGTCTTCTGCTTCTGAACGAATCAGTAATGATTCCTCTTAAATCGTATGTTCGATCAGACCAGTGTCAACATAATTTTTCGACGGAAAACCTTATTGCTGGATGAAACCATGGAAAATAAGTTCTGAATGTTCACAGAGTGATAAATTCATCAGAATTTATGGTCTGCTGATGATTCAAAAAGGATTTCACAGTTCCACGTACGTATAGAAATTTTATCGACACAAATTAGAACCGTGAGTAAGGTGCCTACTGTAGCAAAAGTTCCACTCACTTATTGTTGCAGTACGAAACTCCGCCCTAGCAACAACAGAATACTGAAAATCGTCTGGTTACGGTGCCATCTTGTAGCAAAAGTTTCATACACTTATTATTATAGTAAGGAATTTCGTCTCTAGGAACGTCAGAAAGTTGAAACCAAAAACGCTATGCTTCACAGGATATGCTGAATAAGGTGTGCCAAGAAACTGACTTCAGATTGGATTTCTGCTGTATGTGCAATGACAGACACATTCAGCCAAAATGAGAATTAAAGTGGAAGTTAATTTGAAATTTGACATATGGGATGAAACTTGCAGCATTTTGCTACAATATGAAACCTTAACCACACTTCTAAGTCGTCTCACTAAAATTCTGTGTGTAATTAAAGTTATAAAGTTCTTTTGGAATCACCCAGTGGTTCCACGTGTATCTATTGTGTGATACCAAAAGCATGAAGACGAGACTTTCAGCAAACTAATTTAGCATCTGAGAATAACTTTCAAAATTTGTCTTACTTCTACTCATCTATTTAGTGACGGAGGCATTTATCTAACTACATTCTGAGTCACCACTGCGAATTCGCCACGCGTAGTTTGGAATCTGACTCAACCACGAAAGAGCGGCCACTCGGAGCGCACGCAACTGCGCCATATCCTCGTGAAGCTCATCCCAGGTCCCGGAAGCCACGTCTACCCATCCTCGTAAGCCCGGCGCTTCTCATTTCCGTTATGCCACCCCTGGGGGAAATTAGGGTATATGATTAAAAATTCAGAAGCTCTGTTAAGCTTTCCGTTTTCGTAGTGCAGAACTTTAAAAGTCCCAGCGCCTTGGGGTTACAACTGTGAAAAGTTATAGCAGCTGCAACAGAAGTGACGTTCCCTGTTGACAAACTGTCTGCGTATACGTAACTGAATATTCATCCTCACTGCCAATTATGGGCATTTGAGCTAATTGTATTCTGTTTTTTACGTCCTGTGTTAAATGCTTCTCTTTGGATTTGATATTGCCAGAATACCTGTGCATGAGCCTCAGTTCATTGTTAATTATTTTGAGCGAAGAAAACGACTACTGCTTGTCACGGGTTGCCTCCAGAAGTATTATGTGATTATCAGGCGCTGCCATTGGACACAAATTCCTCCATAAGTGAATCTGATTCATTTTTTAATTAATTTACTAAATTAATACTGTGAATGTATGTTTGGGTAAATCCACCCACAGTAAGCATATTACAGAAACTTACTAAGTAAGTATCTGTAACACAATTTTATACTTCACGTTCAGATATAGGCAAGGTCTAAAGATTTGTGATATTCCTAATTTTGTAGGCTTTACAAGATCAAAAATAATTTGTCTAAATCGGTAAACCATAATAAAATTTATTTTCAGCCTATGACTGAATTTATCGCTGAAAATTACATCACGTACAAAATATTAAGTTTAACTTGCATTTTGTCACAGAAAAGACAAATTATGTCCAGTGTTATCTACATCTTAAAGTATTTCGTAAGTGAATCGTATTTCAGTGTCTTCCTGAAGAACGAGACGATATGTTGGCAATTCTCCGTTCATTCCAAATTCCCCAATGTGCACTACGACTCTGCGTCTTGACTCTTCAGTTTGATTCAGTTTAGTAGAATTGGTAACTGTCTCTTGCACGCTACAAGTGAACTCTGATTATTGTCACTTGTTCTTATGCGTGGTTCGTTATGAAGATATTCAGATCTACTTGTTGGACTAGCTACCGTAGGAGAAGGTGAGTAACCTATGCAACGCGAAATTCACAACACATAATCGGCCGTTTCACGATGTACATCGCACACTATCAGGTTATAATTAGTAAAATATAGTCTGACTACGTGTTTAACCTTGCTGTTTACAAGCCGTATCCAGTATATTGAAACCACAGTTGGTCACATTTTAGACACTGAAAGAAAGGAGACCTTTCCTCTCTCGGTGTCCTCCTGTACTGTTAACACCTGTATAATTTTATATGGTGAAATTTATGGACCCTGTTACGAGAATAAAGCTGTTTTGAAAAAACACACTTGTTTTCTACTATTTTTTTTCTTGTACGCCTGGAAATTTCATTTAGAATAGAGAAAGAGATGCAACTGATTCTGAGACTCTTAACAGTCATCCTGAGTTTACCACTGTGAACGGTCTTTAAATCTCCAGTTGGCAGATAGATATTTGCACAGGAGAAATATTTGACAGTCAGTAGCAGGTGCTTCATTGATGTGATACTCAAAAGTACTTCTTAGCCCATAAGTTACTTCTTAGCCCATACGTCTGTACCGATGAGAGACTTATAGACTCCTCTACACACTACCGTGATTACGACCAAATTTAGAGGACGGATTCTCCAATGAATGAGCATATGAGCAAAAGTACTCTCAGTCTCATATTCCAAAAGGTACGGCCTTAAGAGTGAGAGGGCAGAAAGAAATGATTGGTAAAAAAAATATATATATATATATCGTCTTAATGCGCATGCCGTCTTAATATCTGCACCAAGCACGACAGCAATTTTTTCTGACATTGTTGGCGTGCTTACACGACGTAGTACCAATCATGGGAAACAGGCGCATAACTTTTTGTACTGTAAAAGTGCTGATGTGTGAGAACACTAGAAACTACTCCTAGCACCTGACACAAGTTACTTGTTCTATACAGCTATAATTACGACAGAGTACAGGGTTTTTTGCTTCAATTTCACTAGGCTATTTTGGCAACATTTTTCTTTAAAAGAGGATGTAATTGCTTTCTATTGATTCATTTCTATGTTGATTCATCAGTTTGCAACAAGACAACGAATGGAAAGAGGCAATATGTGCCACAGTCACAGAGAAGTGATGATGCGATTACTCATTCCATATTCGGGGCACCTGGCACACCCGTTACGCGTCTACAGGGCTGCGCACAGTTGCCAGGAATGTTCGATCCGGTGTTTTCGTAGGTAAAATTCGCACTCATCTCTCTGAGCACCCACCTTTGCTGAACGACAAACTTAATGCAATTACACGGCGATGCTCCTAAAGGCCGTCGAAGTTCCTGAAATTTGGTTAGCGCGGTGCAGTGGTTCCCAAGTTTGACGCAGTTTCAGCGCGTCTTCCTCTCCCTGCAATTTATTTGGCCTTCACACTTCATAGATATGATGACACAGAGAGCCACGTGATTAATCGTCCGTTAAGTTACAATCTTAAATTGAGGCTGGGAAGTTGTACTTGTATCCGAATCATGCGGAGCTGTGAGAATATACTTGGGTTATGTACACTTACAAGCAAGAACCCCCCCTTCGCTAGGGAGACTGCTATTGACAGCTTTTATTAAGAAAACAAATTGCGATTTCGTGTACTCACTAAGTCGCATCTTAATTGCCAGCTGATAAAACTTAGGCAATAGTAGAGTTAATAGTTTCGCTGATGATGTTTGGTTTGTGAGGCGCTCAACTGCGTGGTCATCAGCGCCAATCTTTACACACAGTCAAATCTAGCCACTTTCACGAATCTTGGTGAAATGATGAGGACAATACAAACACCCAGTCCCCAGGCAGGGAAAATCCGCAACCCGATTGCGAATCGAACCCGGCACACCGTGAGCCAGAGACAGCAACGCTAACCACTAGACCACGAGCTGCCGACGAGTTAAAAGTTTTTGTATTCAGTTTGATGTGACGTTGCAACACTAATTTCATATTTTAGGCAATACGACTTAGAATTGCGAGAAAGCATCAGCACTTCTTCATCAACACTAGCAAAATCTAAAAATATCTTTCTTTCCAACATGAACAATAAATTTTTTCAAACGCTTATTTGTTGTTACTTAGTCCAGACCGAAGACTGGTCTGATTCAGATTCCACCGCTGGCCTACCCTGTGTGAAGATCTTCATCTCTGCATAACTGCTGCACTCTATATCCATCTGCGCCGCCACAGAAAGTGCCCTACTTACTGGTCGATTCTCTTCGTCGTGTTTCCGCATTAATCTCTTTCGTCACCAATTCCATTCGGTGTCTTTGTGTTAATTAACCGATCTAACCGTCTAATATTCAGCACTGTTCAGCAGCACCATATTTTCAACTGTTCTGTTTTCTTGTTTCTAATGTTCACTGTCCTTGTCTCACTTCCACACAAGGCTACAGTCGAGACCTCAGAAAAGATTTCCTGTCCTGTTGGTTACGCACTTACAAATTTCTCTTTTTGATAAAGAAACTTCTTGCTATTGTAAGTATGCATTACGTATCCACTTTCCTTCTGTTACCGTGATTTATTGTAGTTCCCAAACAGCAAGACTCGTATAATAATCTCGGTACCCGATTCCCTAATCTAACTCCTTCATAATATATTAGTTTAATCTCGTAAATTTGTTGTATTACAGTTGTTCTACTTTTGTAATGTTCATCTTATAACCTGTACATTAGGTTTTATAAGTCTCGTAGATCTTTGTTGGCCTTTACCTGAATTACAGTGTCATCACCAAACATGACTGATGTTAAAATAGCGTATTCCAGTCAACTCTGTCAAAAGCTTTCTCTAAATTTGTAAAGTCTATAAATGTAGGTCGGAATTCCTTCAGTCTATCTTCTAAGTTTTAGGGTTAGCATTGTCTCGCATATTCCTACTTATTTTCCCGAACCCATACTGATGTTCACCGATGTCGGCTTTAACCTCTTTCCTTTGCTATGTAAACAGTTTGTGTTAGTATTCTGCGATGGTTTCCAAGTTTTCAGACTTTTCAGTACCTGCCATCTATGTAATTGGGAATATTACGTTCCTAAAACGGTGTTACCGTATGATAGTCATGTAAACATCTCAGCTCTACCATTGTCCTACATAATCCCTGTTTAACATGCCTGTCTTTTTATGTACCTGTACACATACCACGTTGTTCCTCTACTAGTCCCTCCATGGCCTACACAGATACGTCACGTTGCACAAGAGCTATGACTCGCTTCTTTTCTGGCTAGCGCCCCATTATATTCGTTAACTTTACCAATCTCTCGCAAATACATTTCTCAGTTTCAGTGCCCAATCAACAGCTAATGTTTTTCCGTATAAACTAATTTCAGCTATTTAAAAGGCTCAGAATTTTCGGAATGTTTCGACGCTCTATAATGATAAGACGAAGGAATTCACCGTTAGTGGAATTTCACGAGAGTGTTTTACTGCCCGCTGGGACATTCGACTGAGCGTATGCGATTCGTTTGGAAACTGCTGCTGTCCTAGAATCTTTCACCAACAACCAATTTAATTGTCTAACGATAATGATCAATCGCTCCATTGAAATCTTGTGAAAATTCTGCAACATCATTCTTAAGGATTGCAAGGAAGAGCGGGCCTGTGATCGTCTGTAGCTGACCCCGTTCCAGTAGCTGAGAGGACGTCTATGCTACCAATCAGATAAAAACAGGTACGATAGGAAGTCCACTTTAATTCTGATTAATCTTCATCGCTGTTACGCACGCCACCTTAAAATGCTGACGGAGGACACATAGAAGTTCTCATTATCTATTCTCCCCTTTCTTGTTCCATTTGTGAACGGCGTGCCATTGTGAACGGACAGCCAGCGAGAGGTAATATCACCTATGTTTCTTTTTTATTATTATTAATTTCGTGTTGTCATCGTTTCTTGATATTTTTGGAAAAGGAAGTAACACACTGCTGGTGATTCTTGTTGTATACACCCTGAGAAATTTGACAGCAAACGTTTCCGTTCAACACAGTTCCTCGGTTGTAGCTTCCGTCACTAGGGTCCCTTGAGTGACTCTGAACAACTTTCCGGTTGATCCTCTCTCTCTCTCTCTCTCTCTCTCTCTCTCTCTTTTGCAAAATTATAAACAGATAAAGGTTCTAGACTGACGAGCAACAGCCAAGAATAGACACATCGAATGTTTCAAAGATACCTGTTTCGTAAATGAACTACTTTTCTTTTAAAATTCTTCCAATGACTGACAGCCTGGCATCTGCTTTTTCCTACAGCTGGCTTTTTGTGCTCGGCTCCATTATACGTAGCTCCTGGAGGTTACTCCCTCGTCTTATATACTTGTTACTGGTTCTACAGTTTTATCACCTTAATAATAGAACACTAATGGACCTCTCCACCTATTTGTGCGAAATTCAATGCATTTACTTATGCTGACGGTCAGTTGACACCGGATTCTCTGTAGGTCTGTCTGCATTACACTACAGTCTTCTGGTACTGCTGCATTTCTGTTGACAACAGACAGCTACACCAAACATCCGACGTTATCCGCACCTGTTTCAGCATCTATATTAACGACATAGGAGACAATCTGAGTAACCATCTTATATTGTTTGCAGATGATTCTGTCATTTACCGTCTTGTAAAGTCATCAGATGATCAAAACTACTTGCAGAATGATTTAGATAAGTTATCTGTATGGTGCAAAAAGTGACAATTGACCCTGAATAAAGAAAAATGTGAAGTTATTCACGTGAGTACTAAAAGAAATAAACTAAATTTCGATTACGCGATAAGTCACACAGATCTGAAGGCTGTAAATTCAACTAAATACTTAGGGATTACAGTTACAAATAACCTAAATTGGAACGATCACATAGATAATATTGTGGGTAGATCAAACCAAAGACTGCGGTTCATTGGCAGAACACTTAGAAGGTGCAACAGATCTACTAAAGAGACTGCTTACACCACACTTGTTCGCCCTATTCCGCAGTATTGCTGTGCGGTGTGGGATCCGTATCAGATGGGACTGACGGACGACATCGAAAAAGTACAAAGAAGGGCAGCTCGTTTTGTATTATCGCGAAATAGGGGAGATAGTGTCACTGACGTGATACGTGAATAGGAGTGGCAATCATTAGAACAAAGGTGTTTTTCGTTGAGACAGGATCTTATCATGAAATTTCAATCACTAGTTTTCTCCTCTGATTTCGAAAACATTCTGTTGGCACCCAACTACATAGGGATAAATGATCATCACGATGAAATAAGAGAAATCAGGACTCGCACAGAAAAATTTAAGTGCTCTTTTTTCCCGCGTGCCGTTCGAGAGTAGAACGGTAGAGAGACAGCTTGAATGTGGTTCATTGAACCCTGTGCCAGGCACTTTATTTTGAATAGCAGAGTAATCACGTAGATGGAGATGTTAGTGTATTCCCATGGGGAAGGCGCGGAGATAGTAAAATGATGTAACGAAATTCATTGGAATAATTCATATTTGCATCTCTATATACAGTGGTACCTACGAGATATTATATTTTCCACCTTTTTTCTTATGAATGAAATATATTCTGAGATGTAAAGCAACACGAGCGATTACAGTAACAACACCGACAATGGTGCAGCGCGCAAAACCATCGGTTACTTTAATAGGTACACGTCTCTAAGGCATGTGCTAGTCTTGTGTTTATCTGCTTTCGTCTGATTTTCCAGATTTTAGGTGCTTGTACGACAACGTGCTGGATTCCTACAAGACGTTCCTTTTGTACCATTTTTATCAATGTTAAGCAAATGTGTTGAACTGTGTGTCTGTCATCCTGCACAGTACACAGCAAAATGATGTTAACGGTTTACGAACATTGTACTCGACAATGGCGTGAAAGATGAATTCTGGATTATACAGAAAAAATACAGTAACATACAGTCAGATGGCGGTGCGTGCTTTTTTTTTTGTGCTTGTACAGCTTACTAGAAGAAGCACACGATTAGGAGCATCTGCTGTCGACAGTAGTACAGTCACTGGACACGGAGGGTGAGGTCATCAGAAGGCGGTTCGGCGGAACTCCACTATTTTCAGCGGTCGAGGAGACCATTTACGGCTGTCACACCTGACATGTTGCGGCGAACTGATGTCAGTCGCGAGGACAGACGCATTAACGAGTCGGCAATTGGCGCTGCATCGGAAGGTGAGTCACACAGCGAAGCACTGCCTCCACCATCATGACAAGGATTGGTACCGACAGGGCATACACGCCCTTGTTTCGCGCTGGAGGAAGGACACAGAACGAGGTGGAGATTACGTGGAAAAATAGGGAGTTTAGATAAACACCATTCTTTCGTGTGTGTAATTATCATTATGTTCAATAAAGACTTGTTGAAGAAAAATATGTGCTGCATTACTTTCTGGGCAAGCCTCGTATAATCCATTCCCGAGACACGCAAAATGTCTGTAGTGAACGAGGAAATGTATTTCGGTAGGCAGAACTGTTGTGGAGAGCAGATGTGAAGTTACGGTTGTCCATGTGAGAATGATCTGTACAGGGTGAGCTTACCAGTACATAGGTAACGTAAATTTAATTACAGGTGTCACACAATGGATACCATAGTGAACTGAATTAACTAAACAGGGGTGGTCCTAACACACATGAAAAATGTGTGGAGTAACTCACAAAGGTTCTGAGAATACGAAATTCAGCAAACTACTGAATGGGAAGGTCACTATAAAGCCCAATCAGGTGACCGTAAGCTCAGATACATCAGATGTTACATCACATATTTAGTTACACATTGTTACGAGATAACAGGTACTGTGAACTTCAAGTCAAGCACAAAGTGCACGGATATCAGAGAACAGTTACATTCATGAATTCTCAAGACAGATTTCAACTGAATGAAAGTATCAACAACTTGGCAAAAATCTGCAGTGAAAAGTTAGAATCAGAAAAACATTTGGGGAAGCAAGTAAGTTAGTGGAAGCCCCACAGTGACTGCCAATTCTTAATTAAGTGGGACTGAAAGAACAACTGAAAGAATCACGCATGCATCTACTATCTTGGCTGAAGGCATAAACACGTCATTGTTGGTATGATTTATTATATTATTATTTAAATATTTCTCCCGTCCTCAGGATATCTTGTGAGGAATGTGGCATAAAAAGAAAAGTCTGAGGTACTTCAAACACACCCTTCAAATGTAGGCGCGGTACTGAGACAAATGAAAATATTACCACACTGCGAGACAAAAAAGAGGACTTCCATCAAATTAATCTACGACTGTTTTCTTATAGATTTCCTCACTTGTCGTAAGGTAACAATCGTTTCTGTTAGAAATTCGTGAGTCCCGTTACATGTGCACAGCATATGCTAGAAATGATCACTGGGCCGGCCGCTGTGGCCGAGCGGTTCTAGGCGCTTCAGTCTGGAACCGCGCCACGGCTACGGTCGCAGGTTCGAATCCTGCCTCGGGCATGGATGTGTGTGATTTCCTTCGGTTAGTTAGGTTTAAGTAGTTCTAAGCTCTAGTGGACTGATGACATCCCATAGCAACGGCACCTGGCGAGGAATAACTGCCAGTCAGACGCATGCAAGGTGCATGTAGTATCAGCTGTCGTGCTATCCGTGTGTAGAATTAGCGCACGATCTGTCTGAGTTTGATTGCGCAGATTGTGATGGTCCGGAGGCTCGGCACGAGCACAAGTAAACTGCGCGATTTGTTGGGGTGTTCGAGGAGTGCTGTGTTGAGTGTCTTCAACACGTGACGAATCCAAGGTGAAGCCACGTCCAGACGTCTTGGGGTTGGACGACCACCCCTCCTTACAGATGTCGGACGTCGTAGGCTGGGCAGGCTGGCAAAACAGGACAGGCGGCGAACTTCGGCGGAGCTAACAACAGACTATAATCCTGGGCAGAGTGAAAGTGTAAATGATCACACAGTGCACTGAACTCTCATAAAGATGGGCCTCCGTAGCCGACGACCTACGCATGTGCAGTTGTTAACAGCACGACAATGGCAACTACGACCTAAATTGGCACGCGTCCACCGGCATTCGTCGTTGGTGCAGTGGCAGAGCTTTGCATGGTCTGAAGGACCCCGATGCCTTCTTCATCATGGCGATGGGAGGCCTCGAGTCAGTGCAGGGGAACAGCTCCTTGTCACCTGCACTGCGGGACGGAGACGAGCCGGGGCGGCTTCATTATGCTCTAGGAAACATTCACGTGGGCATCCTTAGGTCCAGTAGAGATCGTGCAAAGAACCATGGCGGCCAAGGAGCATCGCACACTGGTTGCTGACCACGCACACCCCTTCATGACAACCATGCCTCCCGACGGCCGCGGCATTTTTCAACAAGATAATGCGCGTTCTCACAAGACCGTAAGTGCGACATAGTGGTCACAGGAACATGGTGGTGAGTTCCAATTGATGTGGTCGCCCCCAACTCGGCAAATCTGGACCCGATCGAACACATCTGGGATGTGAACGTGGCGTCATAGATCATTGCTCCGCTCCCAGGAATTTACGGGAATTAGGTAACTTATGCGTGCAGATGTGGTGCCAACTCCCTCCAGCGACCTATCAAGGCCTCATTCCTTCCACGTCACGACGCGTCGTCCCTTTTATTCGTGTCGAAGGTGGACATACCGGCTGTTAGATACCTGTTCCGTTCTGGCTGATTAGAGTATTTCTGAAGTTCGAGCGTCTTTTGTATTTCATGTGGGATATTGATTGTCAAGTTTATAAGGGGTTCCTCCACCTCTTCCCTACAAATCTTCTTCAGGGCGAAACGTAATAGAAAATGAGATCGTTTTAACATAAACACATCACTGAACATGTATTCTCTCTTAGTTATATTATGCACGAGTTCCTTAGATACATTAAACCCGAGCTATCCTTAAGCGGGTCTGAGCTTTTCCCGACACTGTTTACTGTTCTGCTATCAAATCAGACCAGAAAATAGAAACCCTATTCAAACGTATGTTTCATTCCCAGGTAATGTGAAACTCTCCTTATCATTTCCACTACAAACATCGTGCGCTATACATTTACTTTTCTTTGTTCCTCACGTGAATCTGGGCCGGTTCTTTCCCATTCACACGTATTAATTACATTATCTACAATTATAAAGTGTGAACTATTTTTAAAGAGACTTATAATGACATTCCGTAAATCGTAAAACGACCCACTTCCAACCTTAGGACTATACTTAAATGATTACTGACTACGGTTGTCCTGTTCAAAGGAAATAAAATTCATCGCAATTAATTATTCGCCTTGATTAAAGGGGAACAAGTTTCAATTCTCTAATAATCACTTAGGATATACTGTCGCAAAAACTAACATTTTATGGAGCATTTCACTAAGGCCGAATAACACATCATTTATAAATGACTGAGATGTGCGAACGTGCTATTGATATGTAACAACGACCTGTTCGATTATGTTTCTCAAACAGTTTTACGGACGTCTGCAGAATTTCCAGGTGTGGTCCCAATAGCTCGGAGTAAGAAATGAATTTGGTATCACATGATAACTTGATACCTTACAAGTTTCCTATTCACATGAATGTTGTGAAGTAAAGTGGATCGTGAGATGGTAGAAACGTTGGATAGTTTATCTCTTTTAATTATGAGGTGTCTTTTTCTATAGCCAAAGTTCATACTAAGATGTCAGAATTGCTGAAGGAGAAGTGTCATACTCACGGCACAGTCAGAACCCGATTTTCTCGTTTAAATTCTGAATCCGAAGTGAGTGGCTCAGAACATCAACAAACAGTTCTGTGATTAGGACCGTCGAATATCCATCAGAAAGGAAATCAAGATACTTAAATCCTCGACGGAGTGTATTGATTTCATTATTAACAATATTGTACGCATGAGAAAGCTTTCAACGAAGTGGAATTGAAATATTTGAATAGGAGGAGGAGCAAAAGTATAGTGTAACGTCCCGTCGACAACGAGGTCATTATAGAGGGAGCACAAGCTCGGATTAAGGAAGGATGAAGAAGGGAAGTGGCCGTGCCCTTTCGAAAGAACCATCCCGGCATTTCCCTTAAGCGATTTAGGGAAATGATGGAAATCCTAAATCAGGATGGCCGGACGGGGGTATGAACCGTCGTCCTCCCGAAATTGAGTCCAGTGTGCTAACTACTGCACTACCCCTCTTGGAAAATATTTGAACAGCGAACAGGAAGAAGCATGAGTCGAATCATCCAAAACATTTTTTCGCCCCGTTGACCCTTCGAAGGACTTTTTGTCTAAATTAGTAGTTAAGAATGAAGTATGGGTCCACTTCTAAGGTCCTGAAATCAAATAGTAATGAATGTTACATACGAGTAGATACTGGAGGAGGCTGCGATCTAAGAAGTTGCGCATCCAAAAATGGCCAGAAAGGCAGGGCATCTGCTTCCCGGAACAACACGTATTCCGTTCATGGACTACCTGCCTAAGGGCTGAAATATATCCGAAGAATATTACTCAGACAATAGCTGGACGACAAAAGTGTCTAGGTACGCGTTGAAAGATAACAATAGTGATTCTTTTGCTGCAGAACAACACAGCTTAGCAAATTTCCCCATATGTTACTGTCAAATTGATGGTTCTGTGTTTTCAGTTGGTCAGACACTCCTCTTATTCACCGCGTCTGGTCCCTAAAGTATGTGGGAGGTCATTTTGACGACAGGGGAAACATAAAACAGAGCTCTGAAAGCTAGTTTGACTGCCTATCATATAACTGCGCTTTACATGAAATAGGAAATCTGGAACAATGATGCACCTTCCTCAGTACTATCTTGGGAGATGGAGGAGGGTAGAAGGGATCCACTTGTTGAATTAATGTGTGTTGGATAGCTACATCACTTTTCTTTCTGTGCAAAAATAGGACTTTTTCAGCTCTGGCGTATGAATATTGATTCGTCACGTCTAGTTTCGTCCGTTGTGTGCTCTGTACATTTCATTTCGGAATGTGGAATGTTCTACATGGCTGTTCATCATACACTGATGTTCTCTGTTGAACTGTATTCTATGTATTAACTGGAAATCGGGCAGTTTATCGTCAAAAGGCACTTAATTGACCACTTGACAGTTGCTTTGCCAGATCATGTAAAGCACTCCTTGAATGGCTAGTAACAGCTAATGTAGTTATTGAGACATGAAGAGGTAACCCTAAAGTTTTGTTTATCTTGGCGAATATATCTTTTAGGCTGCCTTCACAACGACTTTCTTTTATTGATTTTTACATTGTTTCGGCTAACTGTGACTGTGCCTGGAGAAAAACCGTAAATATTCTCCTGTAAAATTTTTAGCGTCATTTCTATTTCAATTAGTGAATAGAAAGTTGCAGGCGAATGACGGTACCAAAGGATTACGACTGGTGAGTGAAAATAGACTGATATCCGCTTTACACGTGATGGAAATTGTTAAACGATAAGAACTCATTTTCAGAAGTCGTGGAAGTGTTTCATACTTTACTCACGAGCATGGTGGTTGAGAACAGCAACGAGTGTAACGGGTTTAGCTGATATTCCTCATTCTGAGAAAATAAAACAAACTGAAAGTCTTACACTTTTTATGAAAATACAGTGACAAATGCTGTGGTGTCACCGCCAGACACCACACTTGCTAGGTGGTAGCATTTAAATCGGCCGCGGTCCGTTAGTATACGTCGGACCCGCGTGTCGCCACTGTCAGTGATTGCAGACGAGCGCCGCCACACGGCAGGTCTAGTCTAGAGAGACTCACTAGCACTCGTCCCAGTTGCACAGCCGACTTTGCTAGCGATGGTTCAATGTCTACAGACGCTCTCATTTGCAGAGACGACAGTTTAGCATAGCCTTCAGCTACGTCATTTGCTACGATCTAGCAAGGCGCCATATTCAGTTACTATGTCTTCTGAACAGACAATATTGTGAAATCATGTACCGTCAAGAGCGACGTTCATCATTAATGGATTAAAGTTAAGTATCAAACTAATTACGTCCGCTTTCTGAATTCTAATTCCTTGTCATGTTCCAGACTTCACGTCAGTATAGTTCTTCCCTCCTCACGCCAGCCTGCGTGAGCTAAAACGCGTGCATTTCGGCCTCCTCTAGTAACACGGTGTTGGCTCTTCTGCCAACACTACAATGCTATTCGGAAATATATTCTGCAAGTGTAATGATGGATTTGTTGGGCTTAATTGCACCGAAACAGTTTTGTTATTATTGTTGTTGTCAACGTTGGAGTGCTCGGAGTTGACCTAAAATGTGTCTACCATCGTGCCACGTCTCACGAACGCGAAAGTGATTTAACAAAATTTCAAGGAAGACGGCCCCACTACATTTTATATAGATGTTGATGAATGATTAAATCTTAGGATCTCAATGAAAACTCCCTAAATTCAGAGGCAAAACTGGAAAATAATGTATGAGCAAAAACGCAAATATGTTATTACATATCAATGTTTTCACCTTCACTGTTAAGATATTTATAACAGAAATAACAACCATACAACATGATCGTGTAAAATAGCCTATTTTCATCTGTCACTGGCTGAAACTTTTTCTTTGATCATGTGACGAATACTTTTCTCAAACGACTTTGTTCGATATTCTCGATATCAAACTAAGCAACACTGCCAGGATAACCTCTTCGCAGCTAAAAAGCAAGGCGATATCCGTAAAGCAGGTTGAAATGGTGGCTGCGCTCGGGCATACGACACCTCTGGAAGGTGTGCAGCTAGGTATACTCACTCGCAATGGTGATGACGGTGGACACGTATGTTCCGATGAGGATGGCGAGCGGCAGCACGAACATGCACATGAGGCTGAATGCGGCGTACAGCTGCTCCTGCCACGGCTCCGTGTAGAAGCCGTACGTCACGCACTGCAGGAACAGCTCGCAGAACGGACCCCTCTCCACGTGAAAGATCACCATCTGGAAGGAGAACAGAAGCACGCTGGTATACAAGTAACAGAGCAAGGTATACAAGTAACAGAGCCACCTGTTGATTCTCAAGACATACTCGGGACTAAGTGGAAGACACCGCGTCTCAAATGTGGAGAGTTGTAAGTAGGCTGTTTAGGTTTTTTTTATTGGTAACGCCACCTCTGTATAAAAATCACTGGCTGTGCTGTGTGCGGTCTGTGTCTAGTTTGCATTGTTGTCTGCCATTGTAGTGTTAGGCAGCTGGCTGTGAACAGCGCGTAGCGTTGCGCAGTTGGAGGTGAGCCGCCAGCAGTGGTGGATGTGGGGAGAGAGATGGCGGAATTTTGAAATTTGTCATGAAATGCTATATATATTATGACTATTGAGGTAAATACATTGTTTGTTCTCTATCAAAATCTTTCATTTGCCAACTATGCCTATCAGTAGTTAGTGCCTTCAGTAGTTAGAATCTTTTATTTAGCTGGCAGTAGTGGCGCTCGCTGTATTGCAGTAGCTTGAGTAGCGAAGATTTTTGTGAGGTAAGTGATTTGTGAAAGGTATAGTTTAATGTTAGTCAGGGCCCATTCTTTTGTAGGGATTATTGAAAGTCAGATTGCGTTGCGCTAACAAAATATTGTGTGTCAGTTTAAGCACAGTCGTGTATAATTGTTCAAAGGGGACGTTTCATATGTCGACCCTTAGCCTAGGATACCTCACTGGAATCTTCTGATTTTTTTCTTGTACTTTGTGTAATTAGTGTAGATTTTGTTTATTGCTAGCGCGTAATCATAGAGAGAATTTCCTTTGTAGTTGTAGTTTGTCATTGTTCTACAGTAAAACAGTTGTGGCATGCATGTAGATTTGCACCAAGTATTTCGCTGCTGCAATTAACTAGATATTATTTTCAGTGCTATGTTAATGTGTTCTCTTCTTTTTGCTCTTGTGCTTTTCTGTGTTATCGTGTGAAATATTGTGTCAATAATGGCGTGTGAAAAACGTAACACTAGGCTCCAATGTAAACTGAGAAATGACAGTGAAGACGAAAGCAGTGTGTTAGCGCCGCAGAGTAATGAATTAACTAATGTTCAAAGTAGTAATTTGGTAATTGCGCATAGGGAAATGGAGCGGGTTGCAAATAATGGTGTAGACAGTGAAACAATTAGTGAACAGGCAAGCATTATCGATCGATCGGTCGACAACAGCTCACCTCAGGAATCCGAAATGACACGACACGATCTCGCAAATACTGTAGATTCAGGTTTTGGATCCTCACCATTTTCTCAAATTATTCAAGACACATTTTCTGCTTGTCAAAATGTGAATGTTTCCGGTGCAAATTCACTGCCGAAAAGCACTGAGGAACATGTTCCAGACACCAGTGCATTGTTATTACAATTAATACAACAAGCGGGACAAACACAGCAAAAGCTTCAAAAGTTAGACACAATTGAACAAAATCTTCGTAAGTTAGACACCACACTTGAACAAACACGTGAAGATTTTATTACTGAGTTACATAACATTGAATCGAAATGTCAAAAAGTCTGTAATGACGTAAAAACACAAATTTGTGAGCATTTTCAACCTATTTTTTCGCGGCATGAAAATGCATTACAGAATCACGAAGCAGCCATAAAAGAACTGCAAATTATTGTTCATGAAAATCATGAGACTTTGCAAGCTAAAATTGACTCAGTTGCATCTACCGATACGGTTACGCAACCTGCAAAAACTCAGGAAAATTTAAAGGACACAGTAAATACTCTGAAACTTGGTTCAGAAAAACACAGTGAGGAAATAAGTACACTATCGGAGAAAGTAGCCGAACTTTCGGATCAGTTCACTAACTTATCTACAAAGGTAGATGATGATCTGAATGACACAAGACCGGTAGTCTTTAACGACACAGAAGAGAGCGAACAAATTAGGAAATTCAAACAAAATCAGAATCAAATAAATACGCAACACCAAAGAGAAATCCGGGAAGTACAAGATCAGCTGACACAGGTAATACAAGAATTACGTATTTCAGAGGACACTCGCGCCCCAACACGGGAAGAGGGACTTAGAAATACGGAAAAGCCACAAAATAATAACACAGGGCATTTCGGAAACTATGAAAGAAATTGGCAAGGTGCACCGAATTTTGAAATGGAACCGCCGAAACGACGTAACAATTACCGATATGCTACTCGCCGACACGATGATTTTGACTATAAGCTGTTCATTACTACACGTAAATTCAAAACGTTTAAGAATTCCGCCAACGACATTCATCCACAAGCGTGGCTCCATCAATTCTCTCATTGTTTTCCTCCCAACTGGTCATTGGAGCACAGGTTAGAATTTATGTGTGGCTACTTGGAGAATGAACCAGCTGTAAGAATGCGATCGGTCATTCACGACTGTCACAGTGAAGGAGATTTTTATCATGCCTTCCTCTCAGCATATTGGTCTCAAGCTACACAAGACCGAGTAAAACATAGCATCATAATGATGAAACATTTCGAACAATCTGAATTTTCCAGTCTCGTCAAATATTTTGAAGACATGTTGCATAAGAATCAATATCTTTCAAACCCATACAGCCCTTCAGAACTCATCCGCATTTGCTTAATGAAATTGCCTGAACATTTAAGAAATATTATTTTAGCAGGACGTTGCAAAGACGACATTGAAGCTTTTCAGGGACTCTTACAAGAATTAGAAATTGACACAGACAGTCGCGGGATGCGAAAACAGGAACACAACAATTACAGGTCACATCCGTCGCAATTCCGCGATGAAAGAAATAATAACTGGACACGACGAGGCTATTCTCACAACGTAAATCGTGACCAAAACAGACACCACCCGTATGACAACCACTAGCAGAGTAATAGTTACAAAGAAAGATCGCGCTTCCGTAATTATGAATATGACAGAGATAACCGTAGAAACAGACAATATGGACACCAAAACAATTATTATCAAGGGAGTCAAAATAACTTCAGATGCAACAGTTCAGCGTGCAGTTATGATTCCGGGAGAAATTCTCCACCACATGACCGACAAACAAGAAACTATGTAAACTACCAACAAAACGACAGACCTTAATTCCATCAGACCTGGCGAGCTTCAAACTGGGCAGGGCCTTCTCCTAATCCCAATAACGACGCGCGCCAACAAAGGAACAGACAATGACTCGCACCGCAGGTAGCCGCGTGCGCCTGCTGGCTCTGAGAAAAATAACATAAGACGCTAGCCTTGAGAATTATTTTACCATTCTTTACCGACATATACCGCATGATAATTACGTTCAAGTTGAAACTCTGAGTACTGTGAAGAGTAAAGGTTTACACCACATTTCACATGTAAAACCGTTTATTGAAAGATAATCTGCTTTTTAACTTTGTCTTTGCCACAAAACTCTTCACTTCACATTTCTAGTATGCATTGTCAGACTTAGAATCTGTTAATATGCAACAATGTTTGAAGTTAAATATCCAGTCAAGAACCAAGAGAACTTATTTCAACAGAAATTATGAATGCATTGTTATAGTGAACAGACGACATAATGTTGTTATTTGTACATTCTTGCTTGTTAGTTGCATGATTACGTAACGACTATAAGACTCACATACTTAGAACATTTACCAGTACTGCTAATGCGATTTTAATGCAACATTTTGGTTTACTTGAAATTTGGTGCATCATGAGGTAAGTACATTGGCTTCTGCAGAACTTAGCTTTCGGAAGACGATAACTACGACACTTCCACAGAGATTATCTTACAGCAAGACGCACATTTTGCGCTACAGGACACGTATTTGAGTGATTAATTTTGTACTTAAATCATTTATTTTTAAAGATATTTGAAGTACAATGATATAAAGGTTTTCCGTGATACATTTCATTCCATTGCTGTAATCTGTAACACCTGAAAGTATAATTACATTAATCCTCAGGGGGGTACATGCTTACTTTGTGTACCATGTGTTTGGCAAGCACAAGGAGCCCTAGCTAATATGGTATTTGCTTATGCAACTTTACACATCGGTACCATATTTCTGTAACACACAAATTACACAGCTATCTGATCATTTAACTGAGAGAGACAAACATTTTTTTTACTACATCAGTGACACATGTTTACGCAATTTCACAGTTGGGTAACTTCACACTTATGAAATTTTATTTTGTCTGTACTTTGTGAACTGTTCATATTTTTTCGGAACCATTGTGATACTATGAGAGCTTTGAATGATGTATTTGGTAAGGGAGCATGATTTTAAAGTACGTTTGAGGCAGATGACACTTTTGACATGAACAGAGAATTTTTTTTAGGTTTTGAAATTATTGGAGTAAGCTACGACGATTTTGAGATTTGACTGAGGTGTTATGATGTTATTATTATGATTACCATGTGTATTTTGCTGTTGAGGGATGTTAATGATCAATAATCTGATGCTATATGAGGAATGTTTATTATGATGAAATATTGAAGAAGAGTCGACGAATAAGGTAAGGAATAATGAGTAGTGGTTAGGGACGCTGATTTGTGAAAAAGGTTGTTGGAAACCAAGAATCGTACTTTACGAGTAATGAAATGTGTGTAAATGCATGAATGTATCACAATGCCGACGAAAACGTTTTGAACACTGTTATATTCATAGGATTTTGTTTCTACAGATTTGTAGCCCAAATTCTTGACCTGTGAAATATTTTTATATGAGACTGTCACTGTAGCGGAAACTGGTGTCGTAAATATTTCGGTAAGAAAGTTAAGTGACCACCTGCACGTAATGCGTCGTGGGCACCCAGCTGGGCGACAGTCGCCTGAGAAAAAAAAAAAAGCCATTAGCGTGTGCCTTTCAGAGGTACAGGTGGAGAAAAAAAAAAGGAGGCCATTATCCTCGCTATTGACATTCCTTTGTAGAAAGCATCGCAAAAACGACATGGTCGAACTTGAAAACATATGATTACACTGTGGAGCTCTTAATTTATGATATTTACTGAAATGCCTAATGAAATGACGAGAAATATTTTTATGTCTATACACCTGATTATGACTACTGTCTCTCTAGTTAAGAGATTTTTCTACTAACTTATGAAATGCCATATGGCTAATGAATGATGTTTCATGCCGTCCTTTGTACATATTTGCTCATTTTCTTTAATATCTAGTTTCTAGCTGCACTGCAGCATTGGTTAAAATAAAATTTAATATATGTACTAATATAATTATTTTATGCCTACAGATCGAGTCAATAAGAAATTTATGATCTACTTCCAAGAAAACGAGGGCACATAAATAGACATTTCCCTTCACAGGAATTGCATAAATAATTTCTTTACGATTTAGTAACTTATCTGCTAGTGTAAGTTCTCGTGATGCATCACTCTAGTGTTAAGATGTGACATAGGTATTAGACATGGCCATTTTTAGTGTACTACTTTTTCTGCTTGAGCTATGTCATGTTTAGGTATAAGATATTTCATTTTCTGCTTCTGCTTGCCAGGCATAGTGCTATTAAATTTCACTTTGCATTACTCTGTTAATCTAGTTATGCTACTGATTTATTTTTCTTGTTTGCTGCTCATTGCCTTATATTAGTTGTAATTTATGCTGCTTGCTTCGCCATTTGTATTTTTGATCATTGGTGTTTGTGTTAATTGTTTTGTGCTGCTGCATTGCCTCGTCCCTTAGTTTAGCATCTGAGCTCAGTAGATTTAAGTTAGCTTAAGAGGGGGTAGACTATATAAGAAACTAACTATGATGAATTGGAAGAAATGCATTGAGAAGCTATAAGAAACAGATTTGGTAAAAATGAGTATTGTGCACTGAGAAATAATTATTTTGAAAGAAATATGAATAGAATACAGAAAGCAGGTATAGATAGGACTTTTTGGAAATAATGAAGAATGAAGGGAGATCTCCAAGAAGTAAAGAAAGTTTTGTTCGCAAAATACAGCAGTAAAACAAACCCTGTCCTTTCCCCCTGTGTTATTCTGGAATGTGTTTGTGTACTCTTGTATATTTGTGTTTTTCCTGTCTTTATGTGTTTAGCTAATAAGAGTTATGTTGTAGAATTTTTCTGATAATATGTTATTTTCTTTGTAAAGATGTTTAGACATTATTTATTCTGTTTTGTTTTAATGCTCATGTGTGAAGTTGATGTTTCGAAAGTTATTCTGATCTTTATGTATGTACTTATGTCATTATTTTTGTAACACTGATGTATATGTTATTTCGATTCTTTTGAAAAGCCTGTACTACTAATGTTATATGTATTGTTATGTTTTTCAATGATGTATTTTGTACCTTTGTAATTGTATTCTCATGTTATAAAATTGTAATTGACACCAGTTCATCATATTATTAACCTGTAAGTTACATTTCCTTGCACACGTTTCTGTTGGTCATAGTATATGGACAATATGTGAGAAGTAGGGGCTGTTAGTGTTTGCACGTGTGTTAATAATTCAGCAAGGGACTGGATGACAGCATTGCTGGTTCTAAGGACAATTCCAAAAACTTTGTGAGTGCACAAGTGGTGGTTATGGACTTGCTATATTATCCACAAGACTCTTCCATGGTGATTGTGCACCTGCACAGTCAAACAGATGGCTGCTGGCCACCTCTACAAGGACTACAGTGGGTCTGCATCTTTGATGACACACCAATACCATTATTTCTACAAGGACTACAGTGGGTCTACACCTTTGCTGACTCACCAATACCATTATCTCTACAAGGACTACAGTGGGTCTGCACCTCTGGTGGCCCACCAGTACCGTAATCTTTACCAGGACTACAGTGGGTCTGCTCTGTGATGACCTACCTACCAATACTCTTCAAAACTTCGACTGACTCTGCTGTGGGTTTGCTCTGTTGTGGCCCATTACCTGTCAGCATGTCAAGAGTCAGCACTGTCTTTCCGTTGGAAGGACAACACTACTTCTTCAAGACTGCATGGAAATCCACAACTTCTGTGTGCAATTTCTTTTACTAATGAGACTTTGTGAAAAAAAAACTGTAATTACTATTATGATGAATGATCAGAACTATCTTTATGGACTGTGAGAAAATTTTATCTTTTGACCAACATTGTATCAATAAGTGTGTGCATTTGATTTCTTTGTTATTGTAATTACCATTATGAAAAATTTTAACAAATATGTATTGCCCAGTGCCCAAAACAATTTGTAAAATTTTTTGTGGGGAGCATGGGGGCTATGGAGGCTGTTTAGGTTTTTTTATTGGTAACGCCACCTCTGTATAAAAATCACTGGCTGTGCTGTGTGCAGTCTGTGTCTAGTTTGCATTGTTGTCTGCCAGTGTAGTGTTAGGCAGCTGGCTGTGAACAGCGCGTAGCGTTGCGCAGTTGGAGGTGAGCCGCCAGCAGTGGTGGATTATGGGGAGAGAGATGGCGGAATTTTGAAATTTGTCATGGAATGCTATATACACTCCTGGAAATGGAAAAAAGAACACATTGACACTGGTGTGTCAGACCCACCATACTTGCTCCGGATACTGCGAGAGGGCTGTACAAGCAATGATCACACGCACGGCACAGCGGACACACCAGGAACCGCGGTGTTGGCCGTCGAATGGCGCTAGCTGCGCAGCATTTGTGCACCGCCGCCGTCAGTGTCAGCCAGTTTGCCGTGGCATACGGAGCTCCATCGCAGTCTTTAACACTGGTAGCATGCCGCGACAGCATGGACGTGAACCGTATGTGCAGTTGACGAACTTTGAGCGAGGGCGTATAGTGGGCATGCGGGAGGCCGGGTGGACGTACCGCCGAATTGCTCAACACGTGGGGCGTGAGGTCTCCATAGTACATCGATGTTGTCGCCAGTGGTCGGCGGAAGGTGCACGTGCCCGTCGACCTGGGACCGGACCGCAGCGACGCACGGATGCACGCCAAGACCGTAGGATCCTACGCAGTGCCGTAGGGGACCGCACCGCCACTTCCCAGCAAATTAGGGACACTGTTGCTCCTGGGTTATCGGCGAGGACCATTCGCAACCGTCTCCATGAAGCTGGGCTACGGTCCCGCACACCGTTAGGCCGTCTTCCGCTCACACCCCAACATCGTGCAGCCCGCCTCCAGTGGTGTCGCGACAAGCGTGAATGGAGGGACGAATGGAGACGTGTCGTCTTCAGCGATGGGAGTCGCTTCTGCCTTGGTGCCAATGATGGTCGTATGCATGTTTGGCGCCGTGCAGGTGAGCGCCACAATCATGACTGCATACGACCGAGGCACACAGGGCCAACACCCGGCATCATGGTGTGGGGAGCGATCTCCTACACTGGCCGTACACCACTGGTGATCGTCGAGGGGACACTGAATAGTGCACGGTACATCCAAACCGTCATCGAACCCTTCGTTCTACCATTCCTAGACCGGCAAGGAAACTTGCTGTTCCAACAGGACAATGCACGTCCGCATGTATCCCGTGCCACCCAACGTGCTCTAGAAGGTGTAAGTCAACTACCCTGGCCAGCAAGATCTCCAGATCTGTCCCCCATTGAGCATGTTTGGGACTGGATGAAGCGTCGTCTCACGCGGTCTGCACGTCCAGCATGAACGCTGGTCCAACTGAGGCGCCAGGTGGAAATGGCATGGCAAGCCGTTCCACAGGACTACATCCAGCATCTCTACGATCGTCTCCATGGGAGAATAGCAGCCTGCATTGCTGTACTAGTGCCGACATTGTGCATGCTCTGTTGCCTGTGTCTATGTGCCTGTGGTTCTGTCAGTGTGATCATGTGATGTATCTGACCCCAGGAATGTGTCAATAAAGTTTCCCCTTCCTGGGACAATGAATTCACGGTGTTCTTATTTCAATTTCCAGGAGTGTATGTTATGACTATTGAGGTAAATACATTGTTTGTTCTCTATCAAAATCTTTCATTTGCTAACTATGCCTATCAGTAGTTAGTGCCTTCAGTACTTTGAATCTTTTATTTAGCTGGCAGTAGTGGCGCTCGCTGTATTGCAGTAGCTTGAGTAGCGAAGATTTTTGTGAGGTAAGTGATTTGTGAATGGTATAGTTTAATTTTAGTCAGGGCCCATTCTTTTGTAGGGATTATTGAAAGTCAGATTGCGTTGCGCTAACAAAATATTGTGTGTCAGTTTAAGCACAGTCGTGTATAATTGTTCAAAGGGGGCGTTTCAGAGTATCATCGAAAAACAATGAGGTACAAAATACGGTTGAGTTAAAAAACGGAGTTATAAGTGACAGCTTGTGGCGAAAGGTCGACATGAGGCTGTGAAAACAATCAGATAATGCAGTATTGTCGTCTACAGGCTGTCGGACTTTGTGAGTCTGGAGACTTGTATTCCAGTGCCCTGGAACATTCTTGATTGTTGAATCTCCATAATTTCTCTAATTTGCCGTTTCATCAAGAGTTATCATCTTGAACCTCTACTCTAGGTTGTTCATCACACAAGTGTTAGCATATGACAATCCATGATGGTTCCAACTGGAGTCATAAAATTACTTGTGCCGAAAAAATGTTTAATGTGTTCAGTAAATAAAACGAAATAATTTTTGTGTATAAACACATCGCAGTTAAAGAAAGATGGTTCAAATGGCTCTGAGCACTATGGGACTTAACATCTATGGTCATCAGTCCCCTAGAACTTAGAACTACTTAAACCTAACTAACCTAAGGACATCACACAACACCCAGCCATCACGAGGCAGAGAAAATCCTAAGCCCCGCCGGGAATCGAACCCGGGAACCCGGGCGTGGGAAGCGAGAACGCTACCGCACGACCACGAGATGCGGGCAGTTAAAGAAAGGAAGTCAACCCGATTTATGCACATCAACTTTATTTACATCCTATATACCTCAAGGTTTCGTGGCTGTCTTACGAAAGACTTCTTGTCTTGCCAAGTCCCTTGTCGTGCTGACTACATTATGTCTAATGTACTTTCTGCCCTGCGGCTATTAGCTGTTCCACCTCTAATCGAGTCTCTGCGAGGCCGCATTGCTCTAATTTTAATACAAAATCTCACGCACAGCTAAAGTCAGAATGCGCAATTGAAGGAAGTCCACATTCATATATAGGGCTGTTCCATGCTGTGCATGTTCTTGTGTCCACTTACAAGCTTAACTCTGGATCTTTCATTCTGCTATACCAATCTTGTGTAACATTTTGTAAGATACTATGCACTCGCAGGGATCAGTGAGTCCACTGCCACACATTTCTCAGTGCCGTTTCCTTATTTCAAACAAATATTCTCGTAGGGCACATTACCAGTGATGAGATCCAACTTTTTATTGTATAGACTTTTTTCAGGTTTTCCGACCGTAGGCAGTATTCTAACCTACGTAATACACAACTGTATCGGTAGAACGTACTGCAGAGACTGCAAACAGCACTTCAACCGCTGTTGTCAAGAAAGGTCTCGAGATTCCAGGTGTATGCGTCTTTCCACACACCTCAGTATAGATCTACAGCTTTCCGGTCGTAATCGATGTGCCCATACAGTAGCTCCAAAGTCAACTAAGTTGTGATACACAAGCACAACATCCAGTGGCATTTTGTAATCTACAATACTGAAACGGGCTGTTTAGTGCACAATTCTGACAGCCTTCGGCGAACTGTTGCTATCGGTGTGGAAACATTTCTTCTCTCCCCTGCCCCTCACCCCCCCCCCCCCTCAACATCAATGTGCAAACCTATATATTTGAAAGCAATATTTCCATTTATTACAATTCCACGGAACCCAGTAGTGTAGACTAGCGTATCTCAACCGCCGTTTTGCAACACAATGTTGTGTCGCGAATAGATGTCGGGTGTGTCGCGAGATCTTTGATGTGTTCTGATCTTCCGGAGATAAAATATCTCTCACAGATAAAAGATTATCTCAAAATCGTTCCTTCGAGTAGCCTAATTTCAAAGAAATCACCATTATTATAAGTGAATATACGCATAACATTTTGAAAAATGTAAGTGCTTCCCATTTGTTTTGCTTTTTGCATCTAGGAGAAAATTCATGTGTAGCGTTGTTGCGGAAGTTCGAAACGAACGCCTCAAAGGAGAAAAGATTGAGAACTACTGGTTTCGACAACGGAACACCGCATAAACATGAAGTGTTCTTTTGGGACTGCGTGAAACAGCGATTCCTGCCTCTACATCTACATACTTACTCCGCAACTCCACCGTACGGTGCATGGCGCAGGCTACTTTGTACCATTGCTAATCATTTCCCTTCCTAGTGATTAAAATTCTTCTGGGTATTATGCCGCGACATTGCTGAAAACTAACAACAATAATAAACTAAAACCGACATTTTGACCGAATTGCGACGGCCTTCCTCAGGGCACGGCAGTCGTTGTAATTCGGCCGAAACGTTGGTTTTAGTTTATTATTGGCCGGCCGTTGTGGCCGAGCGGTTCGAGGCACTTCAGTCTGGAACCTCGCGACCGTTACGGTCGCAGGTTCGAATACTGCCGCGGGCATGTATGTGTGTGATGTCCTTAGGTTAGTTAGGTTTAAGTAGTTCTAAGTTCTAGGGGACTGATTACCTCTGATGTTAAGTCCCATTGTGCTCAGAGCCATTTGAACCATTTTTTTAGTTTATTATTGTTGTCTGTTTTTAGCAATGACGCGGAATAATACCCAGAAGAATTTTAGTCACTATGACACCGGCCGCGGAAGCCTACGTTCTTATTTCCCTTCCTGTTCCACTCGCAAGCAGAGCGAGAGAAGTCGACTTTCTATATGCCTCCGTATGAGGCCTAGTTTCTCGTGTCTTATCTTCATGGTTCTTACGTGAAATATACAAGGGACGTTCCGAAACTAATGTCTCCTATTTTTTTCTGGTAACTTTGGGGATGTCCGCGTCATATGTCACTGGTGTAGTGCCAATGCCTGAACCTTCCTCTTTCATTCTCAAGTGATTCCATTGTTCTGCGGTAGTTTTCGCCAGTAGAGGAGTGTTCCAAAATGGAGGCTGATATGGACGCGCGTATAAAACAGCGATACGTAATTGAATTTCTCATTGGTGGACAAATTCCGCCGATTGAAATCCATCGACGCTCGCTGAAGGTGTAAGGAGACAATACAAAAGTCATGAGCAATGTGAGGCCATGGGTACGACATTTTGAAGGTGGTGAAAAGGGTGTGCACGACAAGCCACGGCCCAGTCTACCCTGCACAGCTGTCATTCCTCGGAATGAAGAGCGTATTGACCAACTCATCCGTGCTGAGCGGCCGATATCGACCAGAGAATTGTGTGTGCACAGCTGAATGTTGCCTAGAATGCCTTGGAACAAATGCTGAAACGTACAGTTATCGCAAAGTCTCTGCGAGACGGGTCCCGCGGGTGTTTGCAAACGAACAAAAAAACTGAACGAATGGAAATTTGTCAGGATCTGCTGGACCAATATGAAGCTGAAGGTGAACATTTTCTGAATAGCATCACCGGAGATGAGACGTGATGTCACCATTACGGGCTGGAATACAAAAGACAGTCAATGCATGCCGACATGTCAAGTCTCCGTTAAAGAAGAAATTCAAGGTACATCCGTCTGCAGGCAAATTGATGCGCGCACTCTTTTGGGATAGCCAGGGAGTGGTTCTTTTGAATGTCCTGGAGCCTGGATTTACTGTCAGTTCAGCGCGCTACACGACGACACTGACTAAGCTGAAAGCCCAAATTTCCAGGGTAAGGCAGAGGAGAAGACCAACTTTCACCCACAACACGATAACGTCAGGCAGCACACCAGTTTTGCCACGGAGCAACTCATTTCAAAATGCGGCTGGACTGTCTTAATACATGTAACGTACAGTCCCGATTTAGAGCCTTCAGACTTCCATCTCTTTGGGCCTATGTAAGATGGACTATGTGGCGAAAGTTTTCAAGACCCTGATGCTGCTGTGAAAACTTTAAGGAAGTGGCTCACCTCAGGTGGTTCCAGTATTTATAAGGGCGGCATGCAGGGTTGTTTCTTCGTTGGCAAAAGTGCCCAACGAAAGGTGGTGACTATGTGGAAAAATGATATTCTGTAGCTGAAGTATGGCTCTATTTACCTGTGCTGTTGCGATTTCTTTATCTGCTGTAGTTTCCATGAATAAAAATGTGAGGCATTACTTTCGGAACGACCCTTGTATGTTGGTGACAGTAGGATCGTTCTGCAGTCACCTTCAAATACAGGTTCTCTACATTTTCTCAATAGAGGTCCTGGAAAAGCACGTCGTCTTCCCTTCACGTTTCCCACTTTAGTGCTCGAAGTATCTCCGTAATACTTGCCTGTTGTCCGAAGGGTTTTCGGTGCAAGTATACGTATGACTAGCCGTGTTTGCAAATACCTTTGCTGCTGATTCTAATGCATTTGGGATAGAAAGAAAAATGTTGACGATATATCGCTTGCGGCTCGTATCTCAAACACGACTACTGATACAATAGCGTGTGTGTGAGACATCTGCGGTCTCAAAATCTCCGACTGTCCATGCGAAGACTCTTAGGAAAATGTTAAATCTATCGTGGACAGGTATTAAAGTAAAGCCGAATGTCTGCTACTGATATTTAAAGCACAAATTGTCTGACGAGAAGACGACTACACAAACTGTAACTGGTAGATATTTCTGCAGCATGTGTGAGAAATATGCTAGTTGTCAGATCAAATGGCACCAACTCGACACGGTATAGGGCAGGTGGCTATTACGATTGCAGTGTACGGTTGTCTGCATAGCACTGATAGGAATCCCCACACATGTGTGACTCTGAAGCTGCGACCGATACCGAAAGAAAACTTCGTTTACAGTTGTAAGAGTTTTATAGGCGTCGCCAAAAGTGAACTGGGGCGAATGAAAATCTTTTTCTAGGGTCTAGTGGCTAGCGTTGCTGCCTCTAGGAAATGGGGTCCTGTGTTCGATTTCCGGCTTAGTTGGCGAGTTTCTCTGCCAGGGACTGGGTGTTTGTGTTTTCCTCATCATTTCATCGTCATCGTTTGTGACAGTGACTAAACTGGACTGTGTAAGAAACGAAAAAATTGGACTGTGTAAAAACTGGGACTACTTCGTATGGACGCTGATGACCGCGCAGTTGAGCGCCCCACAAGCCAGACATCAGCATCATCATCTTTGAATGGTGTACTTTGGTTAAATAACAAAGTGGTTTATAAGTAAACATAGAAGGGGAATTGACGATCCTACTTCAATCGTGCGCATAATATGGCCGCGGTGGTAGCACCTGTGAGGTTTTTCTGTAAGTCTTTGACGTGTTGCCCTTTAATGTGCGCTGTTGAGTTCTGTTTGTAGGAGCGAACAGCTTTATCACCTTGCTGCTCAATCTTATTGCTCGCTGTATAGAGTATTTGGGTATTCCAAAAACAAAACAAAAAGTGAAGCAAGCAAATAATCCTTATAAAGGTAAGTCGCAAAGGTATTGCTTCTCCAATACAACATCTGCGCAATTCCAGTCAGGCCAAAGTTACAACACTATTAATGTCTACGGCTACGTGATTTCGAATCACCGCATGTGAGGTGTACATTACATAGTGATAAACTGCGATGGTCTATCATCATTGCAGAGACGTAAGTACTGGCAAATAGCGTTACGACAGCAAGTGTATCGGTAGTGGCTCGCCAATGGCGTGGGCTCCCATGTCCTCTGATTTCAACCCGTTGGCTTTTTCTTTTTCAGATATTTATGAACTTAGCTCAATGCATCTGCAACACGCCCGGGATTTTTCAATGAATGTGGGCATCGATATGGAGACATGCTAAATACTGCCTTCACTTGAACGGTGGCCATATGGTACACTTGTTGTATACGTTGTTACTGAATCTTTCTGTCTGAGGTGTGTATAACAAACACTACCGCTGTCTCACTGGATCACAGCACTGTGGAGCTAATCAGCTGCGCAGCAGTATCTTAGTAACTTTGGCGCATAACTGCACTTCTCTGTTTAAAGAATTCTGACACATCAAAACATGTGTAATCTGCTTGTGGTCACTGTCTCAGTAGTAAGATATCTGTGTGCAACGGAGATTTGACACTTGTTTATATTATTTAATTTGCATGAAATCTGACTGCTTTTATGAAAGAAATTTAACTGCAAATGTAGCTACTTATAGTTCGTCAGACATGGAACCAACCTTGACATAATCAGATAACTCAAAGAGCATTCTTCTTTACTTAATGAGCCCATTAACTCTTCACCAAAAATCGATCTAACCAGTTCTACTCTGCCGTATTCTGCTGCAATGGGGTGTCTGTCTTCGCCTCTCTCTCTCTCTCTCTCTCTCTCTCGCTCTCTCTCTCTGCGGCTCTTTGCCACATTCTGCCAGAATATTCTGAAAAACGAATGACTGCACACAGAGTGCATGACGTCACAACCGTGTACACTAGATTGGGTGACCTGTGTATGTTCGATCAACTTGCAATCTTTTGTTACTGATAATGTATCGTTCCGTTGTTCGGTGGCGAAGTGAAGAGGAAAATGCGATTGAGGGCAAAAGTTACTGTATTTGAATTTGCAGAGGATGAAACAGTGAGGATGAAACGATTTGACTTGTGACTGGTTTGATGCGGCCCATCACGAAAGACTTTCTTACGCTAGTCTCGTCATCTCAGAGAGTAGCACTTACAGTCTACGTCCTCAATTATTCGTTGGACGTATTCCATTCTCAATCTTCCTCTACAGTTTTTGCTCTCTACAGCCCCCTCTAGTGGAATGGAAGTTATTCTTTCAAGTCTTAACAGATGTCCTACCATCCTGTCCGCTCTTCTTGTCAGTGTTTTCCGTACGTTCCTTCGTGCGCCGATTCTGCGGTGAATTCCTTATGTTAATTTTTAAAGTTCTTCTGCAGCCAGTTTACATTATGTAAATTCTTTATTCCGCAGGCGAAAGCTGTAGAAATTTGTGTAAATCTGATAACTGAAAGTCATGCAAAAGCATTTTCAAGAACAGAAAGGCAGACACTGCAATAATTGTATTTCACGCCAAAGCGAAGTCAAACTGACGAGTAAAACAATGTCTGTCCCTGTGTGAGAACACGTAAGTGCGAACAGTGCGGGACGAGATACTATGATATATGGTAGTTTGGACAAGTTCTTCCGGTTTCTCTAATGGCTGAAGGAGTAAAGGCGATCGCTCGCGGTAAGAGGCAAATCTGGGTTCGAGTCCCACTCCGGCAAAAATTTTTGTGTGGTTCTAGTAAAGGGCACAGTTGTTGTGCACTGACGGAAAAAAGTCGCAGCATCAAAAAGGAGTTATGCGATATGAACGAAATTTGGTAGGCGTGTTTTTCCACCTGAAAGATGAGGTCTATTCAGATTTCGCACCAGTCTCATAAGAGTGGCGCTAGTAACACCATATAAGGATGCAAATCAGGTTTGCTAAAAATATACTCTGTAACGGTCGTGAGCGTTAGTTACCTTTGCGATTGGATGTGGTGAGCTGACGTTAGTCAAGAATGCTTCCAATGCGACAAAGACACCATTATCAACAACTCACTGAACGAGAATGGGAATAGGGCTACGAGAAGTTTAATGTTTCTTCTGCGATACTGCGGATACCCTTGACAGGAATGTAGGCACAGTACATTGTATTGTACTGCATGTTAACCGGGGACCTAGAAACGACGGAGAGGCTCCGTCCCCGCCGCAGCCGCAGTGGTCCACAACCCCACGACGACTACCGCAGTCCACCGCTCTGCCGACCCACGTCGAACCACTCTTTCAGGGTTAATTGTGCGGTTTGGTCCCCTGTGGACCCCCCCCCCCCCCGTCCCAGGGGAACGAGTGTAACCCCTGTGTTTGCGTGGTAGAGAAATGGTGGTGTACCCGTACGTGGAGAACTTGTTTGCGCAGCAATGAAAATGGTTCAAATACGCTAGTCTACACTACTGGGTTCCGTGGAATTGTAATAAATGGAAATATTGTTTTCAAATATATAGGTTTGCACATTGATGTTGAGGGGGGGAGGGAGGGGAGGGGCAGGGGCAGGGGAGGGAAGAAATGTTTCCACACCGATAGCAACAGTTCGCCGAAGGCTGTAAAAATTGCAAAATTGTACACTAAACAGCCCGTTTCAGTATTGTAGATTCCAAAATGTCACTGAATGTTGTGCTTGTGTATCTCAACTTCGCATTCAGCAGTGGACTTTGGAGCTGGTGTATCGGCATATCGACTACGGCTGGAAAGCTATACTGAGGTGTGTGGAAAGACGCATACACCTGGAATCTCCAAACCTTTCTTGACAACAGCGGCTGAAGTGCTGTTTGTAGTTTCTGCAGTATGTCCTACCGATACAGTTGCGTATTATGTAGGTTAGAATATTGCCTACGGTCGGAAAACGTGAACAAAGTCTATAAAATAAAAAACGGCATCTTATCAGTGGTAATTGTCTCTACGAGAATATTTGTTTGAAATAAGGCAACGGCACTGAGAAATGAGTGCTAGTAGACTCACTGATCCCTGCGAGTGCGTAGTACCTTAAAAAATTTGTTCAAGTGGCTCTGAGCACTATGGGACTTAACATCTATGGTTATCAGTCCCCTAGAACTTAGAACTACTTAAACCTAACTAACCTAAGGACATCACACAACACCCAGTCATCACGAGGCAGAGAACATCCCTGACCCCGCCGGGAATCGAACCCGGGAACCCGGGCGTGGGAAGTGAGAACGCTACCGCACGACCGCGCAGCAATAGCCGACATAGTGTAGCTGAGGCGGAATAAGGGGAACCAGCCCGCATTCGCCGAGGCAGGTGGAAAACCGCCTAAAAACCATCCACAGACTGGCCGCCTCACCGGACCCCGATCCAAGTCCCCCGGGCGGATTCGTGCCGGGGACCAGGCGCTCCATCCCAATCCGGAAAGCGGTGCGTTATACCGAAAGGCTAACCGGGCGGGCTTGAGGCACTTACTGCTGACAGCTGTGGTCAAGAGAATGTACGGCGCGAGAAGGCTGGACTCCGGATGGCCACATGGCACTACAGACAGGGAAGACCATCGTGTTCGGTGTATGACTGACGCATCATACTGTATCTGCAGCAGCTATTTGAGCAGCAGTTCACACCAAAACGAAGTGTTGCAAATCGATTACTTCAAGAACAGATCCGAGCTACACGCCTGGCAGCGTGCATTCTAGTGACTCCAAACCACTGTCATTTGCCACTTCAGTGGTGTCAAGCGAAAGCTCATTCGACGGCTGAGTGGAGGTTTGTTGTGTCTTGCGATGAAAGCCGATTCTGGCTCGGTGCCAGTGCTAGCCGATTGTTGGTTAGAGTGAAGCCAGGTCAGCGTCAGCAACCAACCTGTCTGCAGTCTAGACACGGTGGACCTACACCTGGAGTTATAGTCTAGCGTGCGATTTCTTATGGCAGCAAATGGTTCAAATGGCTCTGAGCACTATGGGACTTAATATCTGTGGTCATCAATCCCCTAGAACTTAGAACTACTTAAACCTAACTAACCTAAAGACATCAAACACATCGATGCCCGAGGCAGGATTCGAACCTGCGACCATAGCGGTCACTCGGTTCCAGACTGAAGCGCCTAGAACCGCACGGCCACACCGGCCGGCTCTTATGGCAGTAGGTGTACTCTCTTGGTTATCCCACGCACCGTGGCTGCAAATTTGTACGTCACTCTGGTGATTCGATCTTTTATGGTGCCACTCATTAACAGCATTCCAGGATAACCCTCGACCACATACCGATCTTGTATTGTAACATGCTCTAGAGAGTGTAGACATGTTGCCTTGGCCTGCTCGTTTGCTTGCTTGCATTCAACATTCTGGCGGTTATACCGATTATTAATGTACCAGCATTGCACATTTACAATGGTTTGTCTCTCTCTTGCATTAACCTGTGGTCTTGGAGCGCTAATCACTTTAATATTTTACCTAGACAAATGTGTCCTCCAAATTTCGTTACTCTACATAATTTTTTGTGTGTTGTGATTCTTTCCGTCAGTGTATTATCGTATCTGGGAACACATTTTGTGTTTTTAATACGAACGACATTACAACGAACATTCGTATTTTGTGCTGCTTTCAGGTTTTTCGATACCTAGTCCATGCCAAAATTCTGTCGAAGAAACGTATGGTACGTAGGATAAAGGGAAATCCAA
Organism: Schistocerca nitens; assembly: GCF_023898315.1. Taxonomy (NCBI): domain Eukaryota; kingdom Metazoa; phylum Arthropoda; class Insecta; order Orthoptera; family Acrididae; genus Schistocerca; species Schistocerca nitens. The sequence continues at coordinate 104,268,120 of NC_064621.1, read as the reverse complement.
TGGTGAACGATAGTACAGGGTTATTACAAATGATTGAAGCGATTTCACAGCTCTACAATAACTTTATTATTTGAGATATTTTCACAATGCTTTGCACACACATACAAAAACTCAAAAAGTTTTTTTAGGCATTCACAAATGTTCGATATGTGCCCCTTTAGTGATTCGGCAGACATCAAGCCGATAATCAAGTTCCTCCCACACTCGGCGCAGCATGTCCCCATCAATGAGTTCGAAAGCATCGTTGATGCGAGCCCGCAGTTCTGGCACGTTTCTTGGTAGAGGAGGTTTAAACACTGAATCTTTCACATAATCCCACAGAAAGAAATCGCATGGGGTTAAGTCGGGAGAGCGTGGAGGCCATGACATGAATTGCTGATCATGATCTCAACCAAGCCGAAAATTCAAAGCGTTTGACTTTGTCATCGGGTGTCAGGGCTTGTAGCAATTGTAAACGGTAAGGCTTCTGCTTTAGCCTTTTCGTGAGATTTTCCAAACCGTCGGCTGTGGTACGTTTAGCTCCCTGCTTGCTTTATTCGTCGACTTCCGCGGGCTACGAGTGAAACTTGCCCGCATGCCTTCAACAGTTTCTTCGCTCACTGCAGCCCGACCCGTTGATTTCCCCTTACAGAGGCATCCAGAAGCTTTAAACTGCGCATACCATCGCCGAATGGAGTTAGCAGTTGGTGGATCTTTGTTGAACTTCGTCCTGAAGTGTCGTTGCACTGTTATGACTGACTGATGTGAGTGCATTTCAAGCACGACATACGCTTTCTCGGCTCCTGTCACCATTTTGTCTCACTGCGCTCCCGAGCGCTCTGTCGGCAGAAACCTGAAGTGCGGCTTCAGCCGAACAAAACTTTATGAGTTTTTCTACGTATCTGTAGTGTGTCGTGACCATATGTCAATGAATGGAGCTACAGTGAATTTATGAAATCGCTTCAATCATTTGTAATAGCCCTGTAAGTACAGCGATGTATGTTCTCGAGAAAGTAGATCGTTTTAATGATTAAGTCTGCGCGCGAAAAGCTAGCTGCAGATAAGCGCTACTGTACTGCTGTGGTCAAACTTTCTTGCCGTTTGTTCTTTATTAAGCAAATAAATCACTGCCTTTTGTAGAGGACGTCAAACCACTCCTGCAGTGAAAATCTAAAATCTAATTGCAGTTTCTCATTTTCCCCAAAAGTTGGCAATGTGACTTAAATAAGCAGTCAAATACCGTAAATCTTTAAGGAAAATAAAGAATGAAGCAGTATATTTACTCAGTAGAAAATTGACGGACAGAACCTAAATATCATTAGTATGATATTAATAGCAACTGAGGATTCATAAATCGACAACATTAGGCCTAAAGTACTCCCTAAATTGGGGACAATTGGGAGTAAGAGTTAACTGAAACCCTCAAATACCTTCGTTTTATTGGTAGCAAATAATCGAATGAAATAAATACACGAAGACGTAATTACGTGTGTAAAGAAGTGAAATTCAGCCGGACAACTTGCGTTTCCAAGCTAACAGGTGGAAAAATGGCCTAGCAAGTACTCTGCTTGAAAGACAATACAGGATCTTGACTACTACCTGATGGAAGGTGAATAGAATGCATGAAAAAGTCCAAAGGAGAACTTATCCAGTAACGAATGACAAATGGCTTCCGCCGTTATCGATTATATATCAGCTTTTTGAGTGTTCCATCGTGTTCAACAGACCAGGATGTCATCAGTTATCAACACAAAACCTGGACATTACTTTGAAACTTTTTAAAAGGACAAGCAGCTCTATACATGACCATCGTTCTGGTAACATTGAGTAGTTTCGTATCGTTCAGAACGATTGTCAGATTTACTGGCGATAATTTTTTCTTCTAGAAACGCCTGCCGCGACTTATAATATGCCGTCTTTCACCACATCTACGCTCAGTTGCTTTGAGAATTTTTTTTTCAGTCGAACAGTCGTTAATTTAGAAACGTTCCCTTCATTTTTAAAATACGTGGTTCTTGACAAAATATTCAGTGGTTGTGTTGTCACACAGAAGTGCAGCACCGGATAGCAGGAATTTCTACATGATACAGCTCATATCACAATCACATTTATATCTTTGAAAATACCTTCACAACAGAAAAGAGTCTTACACCCTGAAGCACCAAAGCAACTGGTATAGGTATACTATTCTAACACAGAGATATGTAAACAGGCAGAATACGGCGCTGCTGTCGACACCCTCAACATAATAAGTGTCTGACGCAGTTGTTACATCGGTTACTGCTACTACAATGAGAGATTTTCAAGATTTAAGGGAGATTGGACGTGGTGTGTAGTCGGCGCACGAGTAATGGGATACAGCATTTCCGAGGTAGCGATGAAGTGCGGGATTTTTCCGTGCGACCATTTCACGAAGGTACCGTGAATATCAGGAATCGGGAAAACATCAAATCATCGACAACGCTGCGACCGGAAAAAGATCCTGCAAGAACGGGGCCAACGACGACTGAAGAGAATCGTTCAGCTTGACAGAAGTGCAATCCTTCCGCAAACTGCTTCAGTTTTCAATGTTGGGCCATCAACAAGTGTCAGCGTGCGAACCATTCAACCAAACATAATCGATATGTGCTTTCGGACCCGAAGGCCCACTCTCGCACCCTTGATGAGTGCACGAGATAAAGCTTTACGCCTCGCCTGGACTGTTTATGACTGGAAACATGTTGCCTGGTCGGTCGAGTCTCGTTTCAAATTGAATCGAGCGGATGGATGTATACGGGTATTATGACAACTTCATGAATCCATGGACCCTGCATGTAAGCAGGAGATTCTTCAAGCTGGTAGAGGCTGTGTAATGGTGTGGGGCGTGTGCAATTCAAGTGATATGGGACCCTTGACACGTCTGGATAAGACTCTGACATCCTGTCTGATCTCCTGCGTCCATTTATGTCCACTGCGCATTCCGACGGACTTGTGAAATTCCAGTAGGAGAACGCGACACCCCACACGTCCAGAATTGCTTCGGAGTGGCTCCAGGAACACTTTTCTGAGTTTAAACACTTCCGCTGCCCACCTAACTCCCCAGACATGAACTTTATTGAGCATATCTGGGATGCCGTGCAACGTCCTGTTCAGAAAGGATCTCCGCCCCCTCGTACCCTTACGGCTTTAACGACACCCCTGCAGGATTCGTGGTGTCAGTTCCCTCCAGCACATTAGTCGAGTCCATGCCACGTCGTGTTGCGGCACTTCTGCTTGCTCGCGGGGGCTCCTCATGTTATTAGGCAGGTTTACCGGTTTCTTTGGGTCTTCAGTGTAATATCCAATAACCAAAACGTACAACACACAACACAGAGTAATGCAATGACCCTCAGACTAAAGACGTACACTTTTACCACAGTGTATTCAATTTCTTCTGTCAGTCTGCAGAACAGCATGTAGCAAGTGAAGGGTCGTTCTCTTAGGGTTATTGTTCAAAATTTCGATCACCGTGGTGACGATAGTGTACAGCGACGCACCATCGACCATCTTACACGCTCAAGAATCAGGAGAGTTTGACGTACTACATCCGTGACTGCGAGTATCGATCTGAGCCTCAAAAGTAGATTCTTCACATGTTTGTAGACAGTATTAACAGCACATGCCATCGACCAGTGCATTGATGACTTTCAATGCAATTTTTGATATAAATCTAAGTGGGGTAAGAAACGAAACGAAATGCAGTATCTCTGTAACAAGAGCCCGTAGGCCGCGCGTCCCTTGTACCAAAATACTCAGAAGGTAACGATACAGCCTCTATGCATGAGGCCATCTCCATAGTAGTAGTAGAACCAGAATTCGTTGCTAAATCTTACTTAATGTGCACAGTTTCATCTCACGTCATTTTTATTATTTATCTATTTAATTTGCAACTGTTACGATATTTTACAAAAAGCCCTCCCAACGCAAATGGCCATTTGATAATGGATATACGAATTACGTATTAAATAGCTGTCAACAAATGTTACTTTTACAATAAAAGACATTTATTGAGAAGTAAGCATAACTTAGAAAGAACGCGAAAGACAGTGAAGGAGAAACGCAGGGGGTATTATCATTCTAGACACATCATGTCACAAGAGACATGGTTCATCGGAAACAAGAACAACGGCTCGTTCTTTGATGTTCCACTAATTACCAAGGCGTGCCTTCTGAAGTCGGAGACGTCGTTCGGCTTGCCTACTCTTCTCTGAATACACGGCGTAGTTGGTTTTTCTGACTAAAAAGAAATCAAAAGGCGGGAAGAAAATTAGAGGGCCGTTTCCACATTGTCGAAAATGAGAGCTCTTTTTTTAAATAAAATTGGACTACAGTAAATACAACACCATTTTATTAAGGAAATTAAAAACTGAAGGACAACGTGTAAGAGACAGCAGTAGTGTAAGAGTCATGTAATAAGTCATTACACCAGAAGGTGAGGGAAAAGCATTCCAGGGCCTACTGCAGGCATAGATGGTTCAAATGGCTCTAAGCACTATGGGACGTAACATCTGGGGTCACCAGTCCCCTAGACTTAGAACTACTTAAACCTAACTAACCTAAGGACATCACACACATCCATGCCCGAGGCAGGATTCGGACCTGCGACAGTAGCAGCCGCACGATTCCGGACTAAAGCGCCTAGAACCGCTCGGCCACACGGACCGGCTGCAGGCAGAGAACTTTCCGTACGTGACAAGGATACCATGTTAGAAAACGCAGTGAATGGTATAACCTCTCAATTAAAATATGAAGCCGATACGTGCAGAACCAGGAAATGGCCGGCGATCGTCTACAAAAGTGATGATGAGTGAGATCGAACGCGGTTCGACTACCGGCATGACACCCGTGGAACACAGCAACAGCGATAGGAAAAGAAAGCCTGTGATTGTTGTTGTTGTGGTCTTCAGTCGAAAGACTGGTTTGACGCAGCTCTCCATGCTATTCTATCCCTTGCAAGCCTTTTCAGCTCCGAATAACTACAGCAACTTACATCCTTCTCAATCTGCTTAGTGTATCCTGGCCCGGTTACGAATTGGACACTGCCGGTTCAGCCATCGCCATCTGCTGACGGCTGCGCCGGCGCCGTTCTGCCCATGTGGGCAATTGCTGACGGTCCGCCACATTTTAACGTCCTGTCCGGATTTTAACACACTGCGTCTTGATCTTGGCCTGCCATGTACTCTAGATGCCATTTTAGCAGATGACCCACGAGCAGCTGCTCGCGTTCTTCGTTTTATCAATTTGACACACCTCTCTAAGGACATTTGATTATGCTGTTTTTTTTTTTAATCCTCTGCCTGTCAGTCTGTCTTTTATCGTGTTTTTCCTTTTAGTTGTTGTTTTAAACTTGTACCTCGCGGTGCATTCTTAACGTAGTCTGGGCGCTAATGACCATTGAAGTTGTGCGCCCTAAAAACCACAAAAAAATCTACGATTTTTACCTCCAACACTTATCTCCAGTAATAAATTGGCGACTCTTGAGGTCTCAGAATGTCTGCTACCAACCGATCCCTTCTTTTGGTCAAGTTGTACCACAAATATCTTGCTTTTCCAATTCTGTTCAATATATCCTCATTAGTTACGTCATCGACCCATCCAATTTTCAGCATTCTTCTGTAGCACCACATCTCGAAAGCTCCTGTTCTCTTTTTATCTAAATTGTTTGTCGTCCATGTTTCACATCCGTACACGGCTACACTCCAGATAAATACCTTCAGAAAAGACACCCTTACACATAAATCTATATTCAGTGTTAATAAATTTCTCTTCTTCAGAAATGCTTTCCTTGCTACTGCCAGGCTACATTTTATATCTTCTCCAGTCCGGCCATCAGCAGGTACTTTGCTGTCCAAATATTAAAAATCATGTATTACTTTGTCTCGTTTCCTAATCTGATTCCCTTAGCACCACCCGATTTAATTGGACCACATTCCCTTATCCTTGTTTTGCTTTTGTTGATGTTCATTCATCTTGTATCCTTCTCTTTGGACATTGTCCATTCCGTTCAACTGCTCTTCCAAGTCCTCTGCTGTCTGTGACAGAATTACAATGTCATCGGCAAACCTCAAAGCTTTTATTTCTCCTCCATGAACTTTAAATCCTATTCCAGATTATTCTTTGGTCTCCTTTACTGCTTGTTCAAAGTACATATTAAACAATATCGGGGATAGTCCACAAAGTTGTCCCACTCCATTGTAAGCCACCGCCTCCTTTCATATCCCTCGACTCTTACAACTGCTGTCTGGTTTCTCTGCAAGTTGTAAAGAGCCTTGCGCTCCCTGTATTTTAGCCCTGATACCTTCAGAATTTCAAAGAGAGTATTCCAGTCAACATTGTCAAAAGCTTTCCCTAAGTATACAGGTTCTACAAATGTAGGTTTGTCTTTCCTTAACGCATCTTCTAAGATAAGTCGTATGATCAGTATTACCGCACGTTTTCCTACATTTCTCCGGAATCCAAACTCATCTTACCCGAGGTCGGCCTCTATCAGTTTTTCCATTCTTCTGTAAAGAGCTTGTATTAGCGTTTTGCAACCATGACGTATTAAACTGATAATTCGGTAACTTTCATGCCTGTGAGCAACTGCTTTCTTTGGAATTGGAATTACTCCATTCTTCTTGAAGTCTGAGGGTATTTCGCTTGTCTCATACATCTTACACACCAGATGGCTATCAGTACTTCTGATGGAATATCGTCTACCCCCGTGACCTTGTTTCGACTTATCTCTTTCAGAGCATTGTCAAATTCTTCTCGCAGTATCATATGTGCCATCTGATCTTCATCTAAGTCCACTTTCCTTTCTATCATATTGCTTTCTAGTTATTCTCCCTTGTATAGACACTATACACTCCTTCCACTTTTCGGCTTCCCCTCTTTGCTTAGGACTGGTTTACCATCTGACCTCTTGATTACATACAGCTGATTTTCTTTTCCAAGGCCTCTCTAATGTTCCTGTAGATGTTATATATATTTCCCCTAGTGAAATATGCTTCTAAATCCTTACATTTGTCCTCTAGCCATTCCTGCTTGGCTATTTTGCACTTACTGTCAATCTCATTTTTAACAGTTTGCATTCCCTTTCTCCTGCTTCACTTGCTGCGTCTTTTTCTCCTATCACCAATTACATTCAGTATCTCTTGTGTTATCCAAGGGTTTCTACTAGTCTTTTTACGTATTAGTTCCTATGCGGCCTTCACTATTTCAGCTCTTAAAACTATCCATTTGCCATCCAATGTGTGGTGTCACCGCCAGACATCACACTTGCTAGGTGGTAGCTTAAATCGGCCGCGGTCCATTAGTACATGTCGGACCCGCGTGTCGCCACTGTCAGGATCGCAGATCGAGCGCCACCACACGGCAGGTCTCGAGAGACTGACTAGCACTCGCCCCAGTTGTACGGACGACATTGCTAGCGACTACAAGTACGAAGCCTTTCTCTCATTTGCCGAGAGACAGTTAGAATAGCCTTCAGCTAAGTCCATGGCTACGACCTAGCAAGGCGCCATTAACCATATCTGGAGAGAGTCTCACTTGTATTATCAAGAGCGATGTACCGCAGAAGTGAATAAAAGTTAAGTATACGAGAAGCTCCGTTCTTTTATTTATAGCATTCATAACATATCCTGTTCCAGACTTAACGCAAGACGGCTTGAGTTGACGCGTGCCCTTTCGGCTACCTCCCTTGTGTCTAGACTGTCTTGTCTAGACACAGCACAACGTATTCCTCTCCCCTGTTCTAGTAAACAGTTACCTAATGCTCCTTCTGAAACTCACAAAAACCTCTCGTTCTTTCAACGTACTCAGGTTCCATCTCCTTAGATTCCACATCTGACCCTGGAAATGCCTTACAGTTTAATCTGTTTCCTTAATATCTGTATAACCATTATATAATCAATCTGAAACCTTCCGATGTCTGCAGGTCTCTTCACCGTACACAGCTTTCTTTTATGATTCTTAAACAAACTGTTATCGATCACTAAATTCTGCTCTATGCAAAATTGTACCAGACCTCTTCCTCTTTCATTCCTTTGCCCCCTGTCCATATTCACCTACTATTTTATCCTTCTCTTCCTTATCCCACTACCGAATCCCAGTCCCCCATTAAAATCAAATTTTTGTCTCCTTTAACTATCTGAATAATTTCTGTTATCTCTTCATACATTTCTTCAATCTCTTGATTTTCTGCAGAGCTAGTTCGCATGTAGTCTCGTACTACTGTGGTAGGCGTAGGCTTCGTGTCTATCTTCGCTACGATAATGCGTTCACTATGCTGTTCGTAGTGGCTTACCCGCATTCCTGTTTCGTTATTAATTATTAAACCCCCTCCCGTATTACCCCTATTTGGCTTTGAATTTGTAACACTGTATTCACCTGACCATAAGTCCTGTTCCTCCTGCCACCGAACTTCGCTTATTCCCTCTATATTTAATGCTAACCTATCTACTTCCCGTTTTAAATTTTCTGATCTACATGCCAGATTAAGTAATATAATGTTCCACGCTTCGATCCGTAGAACTTCAGTTTTATTTCTCCTGACGACGACATCCTCTTAAGTGGTCCCCGACCGGAGATCCGAATGGGGCACTATCTTACCTCGGGAATATGTCAGCCAAGATCATCATTTAACCATACAGTAGAGCTGCATGTCCTCCGGAAAATTTAAGGCTGCAGTTTCCCCGTACTACTAGCCATTAGCAGTACCAGCACAACAAGACCGTTTTGGTTGATGTTACAAGGCCAGATCAGTCAATCATCCAGTCTGTTACCCCTGCCACTCTTCAGGAACCACTCGTTTGTCTGGCCTCTCAACAGCCAGATTCCCTTCGTTCTGGTTGTACCTAAGGTACGGCTGTCTGTATCGCTCAGGTACGCAAGCCTCCCCACTGGCTGTAAAGTCCATGGTTTTATAACACATAATGTAATAGATAGCGTTCTATTATAGAACTATTATAGAACTACGGTTGTTTTCCTGTAATATCTGGATAGCAATGGGGGAGAAGGAAACAACGAAGTCTTTGGTAGACAGAAGATAAACACAAATACATTCCTGTTTAATTATTTACGTTTTGTCTCTTTCATTATAATTGTATATGCAGTACAGATACATAAAGATCACAATTTCATTACTGAACTAAATATTTTTAGGAACAAATTAACTTTCTTTTAGTGAGGAGTAGGCCAGCAACCTCTTTAACGCCAGCCTCTGGTAACCAAACTGTTGTAAATGTTTCAAATGATAAGCAGTACGTTACTTGTTCATATCCAGTTGGTAACTCTTTAAAATATTTCATGAGAATAAACCTGAAAACGATGCGGGATGGCGTGGCGACACCATTTGTAACGGTAAAAGATTAATTTCTGTTTTTGCAAATACAGCCATCTAATGGCGTTCCAGTCGGCGTAAGTTTTATTGCAACGGATACTGAATTTTACGAGATCTGACTTTTCATCTTGTGATGGCAGTAGCCAAAATGTCACAATAAATAAATGTATTAAACGATATTGGTGCTCCAATCACAAAAATTCACAAGGATCACAGACTCATTTGTAAGCTACATCTAGAAAATATTGAAGGAACAATAATCATAATTAACCATACAAACAAGTAATTAACATAGTTCGTATCACTGAAACTTCTGCTAATCAATTCATATTTGCAGGGAGTGATGAATGAACTAACTACCATTCGCACAATTTCGTTCCTTCTTTCCTGTCTCGTCTTTCTCTCTCTCTCTCGCTCTCTATCTCTCTCCCTCTCCCTCCTTCTCTCTCTCTCTCTCTCGTGATCTGTCCACCGCATCCCAACCTGGGCTGACTCATCTTCCACTCCTTGCTCCACTTACAGAACCGCACAATGCAATTAGCCACACTGTTCGGCCAAAAACACGATAAAACTACTGAAGGTACTCTTTCTCTCCCTTCAGAGAAAATTGACTACAATTGTTTAACTGTCACACATGTTCCTTTAGTATACAGATCTGATGACGGTTGTATCAAAACAAATCGTAAGGAAAATAACAAAACAAAGTAACTGCGATCTTGACAAAAATTTTATCCGTAGGTCTTAAACATTATCACAGACATTTTTAGAGGTTTTACATCACGTATTTGTTCAGAAAGATGTTTCTGATTCAGTTGGCCCGGAGCTAAACACTGATAGGTGGTCATAGGTAGACCGTAATGAAACCTGCGGAAGCAGTAACTGGAGTCAGTTGAAGCGTGTCGCTACTAGAGGATGTTAAAAATAGACAACTGGCATAGGAAAAAGTGAAGAGACAAAAGAAGTAATAGGCGAAAGAAGATTTCTACGGTAAACAGTCAGTAAATAACAATCAAGAGACGTAGGAGAGACATTGTCAGGGTTGGGAAGGGAAAAATCGAACTGCTACTATTGTGGACGCTGTGTATAATATGTATGGAAAGAGAAAAACATTAACAAAATAGGAAGACGTATAGTTTGTTCTCAAGGCTGTCCTGTTTCAGTTCTCGCTGCTTCTCTCTTTTTGTTTTAGTGCAAAAATAACTTATTGAGGCTCGGATGATGTGAGGAATGAGCTAATCACCCACATGAACGTCCATGGCAGTCCATCTACAACACAGGCTGGTAATTATGCAAAAGACAAATCTTTTCCTTATTATAATAAAGTTGACAGCAGCTAACATCCACGGTCCCAGAGATAAGCTATTAATCACGAACGCCACATGAGCTTATAGCCGGCCGGAGTGGCCGAGCGGTTCTAGGCGCTACAGTCTGCAACCGCGCGACCGCTACGGTCGCAGGTTCGTATCCTGCCTCGGGCATGGATGTGTGTGATGTCCTTAGGTTAGTTAGGTTTAAGTAGTTCTAATTTCTAGGGGCTAATGACCTCAGATGTTAAGTCCCATAGTGCTCAGAGCCCTTTGAACCATTTTCGGATAATATCCTCCATCCTCGCCATCAACAAGTAATATGAGAACAAAATCAGAAGATACTTATAATCAGTGCTTTTATTAACTTTAAATAGGGATGAAGCCAACACTTTACGGAAGCAACTTTTAATGTTTACTTCTTCATAATGCTGTTCACAGTTAGATCTGAGTCGAATGCTACTACCCCTAACGGCAAGGGATTCACGAAATAAAAGCATTTTGTGAGGGCAGAGCTTTCTCCGGTAGCAATTTGCCCTTCGGTTTGGCAAGACGGAAAGGATTATTTCCTTTCTCCCAGGAGCAGTAAATACGGCTGTGGTTGTCCGACGTAAGCGGACAATAGGATTCGCATAACGCGACGCAGCTTTGCGCCGGATCGCACGCGCCCATGAATATTCATGGCACAGCACGTCACCCACACATGTGATAGAGACGTGAGAACGTGTGTGCTCGTAACATCTCCACGTTATGGACAATTCTGCTTCCCGTATCGCTCCCGGCAGCTGGACAAACATTATTTGTGGCACCGCGGAAGTGCCGTGTTATTGTAAATCTACTGTGCTTCCTGCATCTGTAGACTCGGCCGGTTCACAGAGTGATTGCTCCCACTTTAGCTCATCCATCTCATCTCCAGCTGTCTGCACATAATTTTATTGTCAGTTGTCAATCTGGAGTATGTACCTAAACACACAGCCCCACCATGACCAATGGTTTGCGCACGATTAAACCAGTGCTGCGGGGAGACAGATAGGGTTATTCGTGGATTCACGGCAGTTGAAAATTCAGACAATGTGAAAATCTGAAATACAATGTAATCCCCTCGCCGCAGGAACTAGACAGAAGATAAGTGGAAACAAAGACGTTCTTGGGATGCACTGGGTCCTCCGATAGTTAATACACTACTTTGCACCTGAACAAGCAATTTTCTTGCCCCAATTAGGGCCTACCACTATCTTTGCATCAGATTTTTTCTCATTCTTTCTATTTGAAGAACAGCTAAAATCCTATCACCATCTGTTGCATAATCTAATCCTTAGAAAACATTGCTTCTTGTAAATTAATTAAAGGAATCTGAACGAAATTTTGATCTGAAGAGTATTTAGTAACTCGTCATCTAATAGTATTCATAAATATCTCTGCTCCAGTAGCTCGACGTATTTTATACAATACTATAAAGCTAAATAAGTATCTTACATGCACATTTTGTGATAATGAAATTGTAACATATATTAACAGTGACATTCAATGTGTTACCGGTGTTTACTTTGGCAACAATGCTTCAAAAGGGGTAATTCGGTGTTTATTTAAATGAACAAGTTTATTACTAAATTTGTGTCTACTTTATCACAGTTATCCTAAAAGTGCATCCTTAGAGGTATCCGTCCTTAAAACTAAATGTGACACCAGCAATATCGTCGGAATAAATAGAAATACGGGGGTACAAGCCTTAATGTAAACAGTACCGTAACTTATTAAGAAACGTTGTAAAAAAAACTGAAGTATATATATCCCGCCCAAAATTGAATAGTGAGATGTAAGAACTAATTGAGTATGGAATGTATCTGAAACAGCAAGATCTTTCCGTTTACATTTGGAAGAATGGAAGAATTCTGAAAGATAGGTCATATATAACAGTTCGTATGGAACCGAAATTTCTGATAGGACACAAACTTTATAACCCTCCGAGGCTGAATATTCTGGGTAAATTTTTTAACGCAATCATCCTTCTTTTCCTGGACCTTTACGGTTTTATCATGGAGTCTACAGGAAAATATGAATTTGGTAGCGTTAGTGCCCCCGGAACGAAATGTGCTTACTTTATATTTCTGCAACTAGTGTTAATCCAACTGGAAGTATGAGAACGTTTCCGGAAAGCTTGCGAGTCGTGTAGCTGTGATGTGGGGGAGGGGGGAGGGAAGGGGGAATGAGCGTATGTTTCACCATGGTATTAAACTAGCCAGATGTTGGAAATCTCGTAAAAAACACATCCAGTCTGGCAAACTGGCCCTCGCCGTTAATTCATCGGGCGAATTCCGGGTGTGTCTTGTAATGCAATCATTTATTTCGGATATTTAAACAGACAGATTAAAACATACAACTACTCAACTTCTCTATCATAAAAAGGAATTCATATTTCCCAGAAATCACGAGCTATTCAAAATTTTTGAGAATGTAATAGGTGTCACCAGCCTGTACATCATGGAGGACGTACAGGTAGCAAATGACAGTTTGAATTTCAAAAGTACTGCTTTAGTGATATAGCTATTTATATACTAACTGAACGAATAATAGAGCTTTCAGTTTTTAAATATTAGTGGTTGAGATTTTATCTATTTATTGAAGATAGTATATAGCGTGTGCATCTTAAGGCTGCAACATAATTACATCATGGTTTAGCAAACGTTTGTTGTAGTTTCGACTTAAGGCTGAGGATGCACAAACATACGATAGGATATTTAAATAACTCCCAGACGGGATACCGAATTATTTTCAAGGACAGAATATTCGTCAATCCTTCTACAGCGTAAACGATCCATTACCGCTTTTGTTCTACAAGTATGACCTTCCATTTTATTTGAAGAAAAGTGTAAATGGCCTACTACGAAGAAGTTATAAATATTTTTGTGAAGCGGACTAAAGTAGCGTTAGAGGGGAAAACTGTAAAGGATAATATCTCGCTTTGAATACACTGATTAGCTGTAAACTTTGGGGGAAGATAAAAAGTACTGTGGACAAAATTTTTCCTGCTTCACGTACCAAATCTCCCTTTAATCTATTTTGTTAGCAAAAAGTTACACAACGTAAGAAGTTGGTAGTTTCTGTTGCGCATACTGATAGCAACTTAAGATGGAAAAACCATATATAAGATCTGCTAAAATACTTAAGCTCATCTACATCATCTAATAATATTATGAGATTACTGTACTCGTTAACAAAAAGTAATCTTTGTGCAAAAGAAAGTAGGTAGAATTATTTGAAGGGATTTTGTGCATGTTTCTGATTCCGCAGTTGGAAGCATTAACGGACTAGATGAATCTGAAGGTAATAGTTACATATATTGAAACAATACTTTATGGAGAAATTATATGATGTACCCCCGCCCCCCAAGTGAAATTCCATTACGACCCACGGAAGTAAAATGTCCAGCAGAAGGAATCAGTGCTGTCAAATGCACGTATAGTCGTTTCTCCTTAACAACTCATTAAATCCGTGATAATAAAGCGTCAAAAACAATGCCGTAAATGGACAGCTTGTATCCACATCAAGAGATATTTTAAGAAGTTCACATGCTCTGAATCTGGTGGTTACCCCATTGTCAAAACATATAGCAAAAGCCGCATAGAAGTAAGGTGCACGTATGAGAGTACACGTAGCTAAAGATTTGTGACAACTGTATAGCGTACACCTGTTGCAGAGCTATTTAGAACTCCGTACTAACGAGAAAGATGAGAAACACAACAGAGATTTTCAAAATCTCATAACACAAAATTATTTAAATGCTTAATTGCTATCAATTCGTCAATTCGTTTTGTACACTGTATCACTTTGCGCCAAATTTCTGAAAGCATGACATCAACATACCTATGGTACTCCATGAAGAAGCACTTAGGAGAAGTGAGTCCAAAATAATTCAGTAAATATAGTTCGCTATAAATGAAACAGAGAGGGAAAACTGCCAAAATCTCACAAAAGGATAAAATTATGTTAACAACGAAAAATTAAGTAAAAATTTAAAACTACTGTATTCAACAGAAACGACAGCGGTATCAATATACTTAGAACACTATTTCTTCCACTGTTGGTCTCACAGATCGACGGACCCATTCATTTGTACTAAACTCGGTGCCAACCTCATTGATGTTCTGATATCCGGAGAAGGGACAAACGTCTTTCATATCTTTAAAACGCCGTTCATTCATGAAACATGTTGACTTGATTTACTTAGCGTGACTTATATATATATATATATATATATATATATATATATATATATATATATATATATATATACTCCTGGAAATTGAAATAAGAACACCGTGAATTGATTGTCCCAGGAAGGGGAAACTTTATTGACACATTCCTGGGGTCAGATACATCACATGATCACACTGACAGAACCACAAGCACATAGACACAGGCAACAGAGCATGCACAATGTCGGCACTAGTACAGTGTATATCCACCTTTCGCAGCAATGCAGGCTGCTATTCTCCCATGGAGACGATCGTAGAGATGCTGGATGTAGTCCTGTGGAACGGCTTGCCATGCCATTTCCACCTGGCGCCTCAGTTGGACCAGCGTTCGTGCCGGACGTGCAGACCGCGTGAGACGACACTTCATCCAGTCCCAAACATGCTCAATGGGGGACAGATCCGGAGATCTTGCTGGCCAGGGTAGTTGACTTACACCTTCTAGAGCACGTTGGGTGGCACGGGATACATGCGGACGTGCATTGTCCTGTTGGAACAGCAAGTTCCCTTGCCGGTCTAGGAATGGTAGAACGATGGGTTCGATGACGGTTTGGATGTACCGTGCACTATTCAGTGTCCCCTCGACGATCACCAGTGGTGTACGGCCAGTGTAGGAGATCGCTCCCCACACCATGATGCCGGGTGTTGGCCCTGTGTGCCTCGATCGTATGCAGTCCTGATTGTGGCGCTCACCTGCACGGCGCCAAACACGCATACGACCATCATTGGCACCAAGGCAGAAGCGACTCTCATCGCTGAAGACTACACGTCTCCATTCGTCCCTCCATTCACGCCTGTCGCGACACCACTGGAGGCGGGCTGCACGATGTTGGGGCGTGAGCGGAAGACGGCGTAACGGTGTGCGGGACCGTAGCCCAGCTTCATGGAGACGGTTGCGAATGGTCCTCGCCGATACCCCAGGAGCAACAGTGTCCCTAATTTGCTGGGAAGTGGCGGTGCGGTCCCCTACGGCACTGCGTAGGATCCTACGGTCTTGGCGTGCATCCGTGCGTCGCTGCGGTCCGGTCCCAGGTCGAGGGGCACGTGCACCTTCCGCCGACCACTGGCGACAACTTCGATGTACTGTGGAGACCTCACGCCCCACGTGTTAAGCAATTCGGCGGTACGTCCACCCGGCCTCCCGCATGCCCACTATACGCCCTCGCTCAAAGTCCGTCAACTGCACATACGGTTCACGTCCACGCTGTCGCGGCATGCTACCGGTGTTAAAGACTGCGATGGAGCTCCGTATGCCACGGCAAACTGGCTGACACTGACGGCGGCGGTGCACAAATGCTGCGCAGCTAGCGCCATTCGACGGCCAACACCGCGGTTCCTGGTGTGTCCGCTGTGCCGTGCGTGTGATCATTGCTTGTACAGCCCTCTCGCAGTGTCCGGAGCAAGTATGGTGGGTCTGAGACACCGGTGTCAATGTGTTCTTTTTTCCATTTCCAGGAGTATATATATATGGGACATAAATCTGAAGGTAACTGTAGAACTGGAAGTGGACGTAGATGAAGGTGAGCTGGGAGATATGATACTGTGAGAAGAATTTGACACAGCAATGAAAGACCCAAATCGAAACAAGGCCCAGGGAGGAGATGACGTTCCGTCAGAGCTATTGATACCTTTCGGAGAGACCGCCATGACAAAACTCCTCCATCTGGGGTGCAACATGTGTGATACAGGCGAAATAACCTCACACTTCAAGAAAAATATAAGAATTCCATTTCCAAGGAGAGCAGGCTCTGACAGGACTGAATAATACCGAACCATCAGTTCAATAAGTAATGGTTATAAATTACTAACACGAATTCCGTGCAGAAGAATGGCAAAACTGGTAGAAACCAACCTCAGAGAGTATCACTTTAGATTTGGGAGAAATGTAGGAACACACGTACTGATCCTATTGCTTACGTTATAAGTTACGGAAAGGCAAAACTACATTTATGGCATTTGTAGACACAGTGGAACCTTTTGGCAATGTAAACTGGACTGCTCTCTTTGTAATTCTGAAGATATCAGGGGTAAAATACATGGGTTAAAGGCTATTTACAACTTGTACAGAGCCGGCCACTGTGGCCGTGCGGTTCTAGGTGTTTCAGTCCGGAACCGCGCTGCTGCTACGGTCGCAGGTTCGAATCCTGCCTCGGGCATGGACGTGTGTCATGTCCTTAGGTCAGTAAGGATTGAGTACTTTCTAAGTCTAGGGGACTGATGACCTCAGATGTTTAGTGCTTAGAACCATTTATTTTAACTTGTACAGGATACAGACGGCAGGGACAGGTATAAGAGTGGAGGGGCGTGGAAGGGAAGCAATGGTCGAGAAGGAAATGAGGCAGATTTGTAACCAATCCCTGAGGTTATTTAATCTGTACATTTATCAAACAGTAAAGGATACCAAAGAAAAATTAGGAGGAGGAATTTAACTTCAGGGAGAAAAAACAAAAACATTGAGGCTTGCCTTTGACATTGTAATTGTGTCAGAGACAGTAAAGGACTCGGAAGAGCAGTTGAACGGAATGAACAATCTTGAAAGGAGGATATGAAATGAACTTCAAAAATAGCAAAACAAGGGTAATGGAATGTGGTCGCATTAAATCAGAGAATGTTGAGGCAATTTGATTAGAAAACGAGACAGTTGAAGTAGCAGATGAGTTTTGTTAATTGGGCAGCAAATTAACTATTGACGGCCGAAGTATAGGGGATATAAAATGTACACTGGCAATGGGAAGAAAATTGTTTTAAAGAACAGAAATTTGTTAACATCAAATGTAAATTAAGGTATAGGAAGTATTTTCTGGAGGTATATATCTGGAGTGTAGCCATGGATGGAAGTGAAATGAGGACGATAAATAGTTTAGACAAGACGAGAATAGAAGCTTCCAAAATGTGGTGCTACAGAAGAATGCTGAAGATTGGATGGGTAGATCACTTAAGTAATGAAAAGGTACTGAATAGAATTGAGAAGAAGAGAATTTGCGGCACAATTGACTAGAAGAAGAGATCGTTTGGTAGGACACATTCCGAGAAATCAAGAGAGCACTAGTTTAGTACTGGAGTGAGGAGTGTGGGATAAAAATCGTAGAGGGAGACCAACAGATGAATACAGTTAGCAGATTCAGAAGGATGTAAGTTGCAGTAGTTAATCTGAGATGAAGCTTGCACAGGATAGAGTAGCATGGAGAGCTGCATCACACCAGTCTTCGGACTGAAGACTGCAGCAACAACTGATAACTTCTGCAAAGCTTTACGTAGGAATTATTTCTAGTACTAACTACATAGTTTAAATTCGTGAATTGATGAAAGAAACATGTTCCAGTTATGACCCAGCAGCGAGATATACCCCACAATGTGTAATCCCTGCGTTTTAGGAGTCACTAAGCTGTCATTATGTCGTCTACTGTTAATTGCAGCTTTTTCTTCCCTTTTAGTCGCCCTCCTGAATAATTACAGTCCATTTCGTTTAACTGGTATAAAATTTCCACTTTGTCGTCAGAGAGGTACGTAATGTCAGCACAGTTCATAGCATTATTGCAGTTGTCAGTGTAAGATATTACCTGGGAACAGGTTGCGTCTGTAAATGAGAAACATTTTGATAGCAGTGGGTCTAAAACTAAATAACGCAACGTAATAAAAACCTCTCCTTCATTTTTGTTATGCGACAGGGTGTACAACAAATTTTCCTTTACGTCAGCTTTGCGCTAGTCTGGGTACTAAACCTCCATAACGTTTTACCACTCATTTAGCAGCTAATTCGCAACACATGACCCGGAATCCATCACCAGGAATTCTGAGTTTTAGCAGGATGTGTGCCAGCCACCTTTTTGCCAAATTCTGCATGTGCCTTAATGTTTCACGGCCATACGTAGAAATGCGTATAAAGCATAACTAGGAATTAGTGCCTATGCAAGAATTAATGCAAAGCTATACTTTTGGGGAGGGGGACTAGTACACATTAGTGGGAACTGCAGCAAATTTATGGGAATCGTCTATAATAATTGTTACTTTGTTGTTTATGGTAGCTTGTGGCGATTGTGCTGTTCGAGAACGGCGATACAGCCTGCACACTGTACGCTAAAGAAACTACGTTACATGTTTTAAGTTACGTCATACTTCAGTTTGATGAAGAAAATGTGTTCCTACATTTCAACAATGCCTCTTCCTTTTTAAAATGTAGCTGATGCTGAGTATTCGAGTAAAATGGTGAATATGGAAAGAAATCGTAGTTTCAGGTAATTCAACTCGCCATATGCCGATATACTTTTTCAAGTTGCTCTTTTAGAGTACGGTGCCAGTGCTGGCAACAAGTATGTACTCTGACTTCCGAAACATTATCATGTAACGACTGAGTAAATGGACCCGCTTTCAGCTAAACCGCAGTTTCACCATCCTATTTTATGTTTTCCGTTAGTTTTTGTGTGAGAAAGCAATTTTTCGGAAGCTACTTCCGGTGCCAGGGTAGCTTCTCTCGAATGAGTCGGAAGATACGTTAGTAAACTGTCCCTACTACGCAGTTTCTGTGAGCTGTGGCTCCAGTATACCTTTATGTCGCAGTTTATCATTCCTCTTTACACACCTGTATGTGGAACCAGATTTCAGAGTCTTTAACTTGTTTCTGCTTCTTTTTCCCAATGGTTGTTATTCAGATCCAAACAGTTTTTCTCTCCAAGGATACAGGTTCAACAATTTCACCCAGATTACCACGCCAGTATGTGAAGATTGAACAGCTCACTCACGTTGCCCATTTCACTCTTTTCTTATACAATTTAAAAATTTAAAGTGCTGCCATAGAGTGTTCAGTAGAAGGTAGATTATATGTTAGAGGTCTAGAATAATGCGAACAGTTAACAAAAACTGTTTATATGTTTTCATGCAACGTAAATCAACGCGCGCACATTTCCAGAGACTATATTCATGCAGTATTTGAGAATGACAGCATATAGAGACAGGCAACATACCTGAAAATAATTTCAAACCTGCAGATTTCGGTAGCGGCAACGACCTTATGCTAGCAACAGTCTGTCCAAAAACAGCTGTACACGAGAGAAATTGAGGCAGAAGAGGATTAAGTTTAATTGTGGGAGGTTATAATACTGCTGAAGAAATTCTTGGGACAAAGCTTCACGGCAGACAGGAAATGAATCTCTGACCATACTTAGGACGCAATACAGCAGAGTACGAAGGCAAAACTCCGGCTAAATTGCACACAGACAAGGGAAGTAAAAGAAGAAATCCAACAGGGCGGTGAATACGACTTTCCGCAAAGATAAGAGGCCTTTCATCAATAATCTCGCAGCGAAGGCGGAGACAGCAGCTAAGAGAGGCGAAAGGAAGCCCGAATATAACAATAAAAGGAAACTGTCAAATAAGAAATATTGGGGTGATATGTCAGCCAAGGACAAGCAGGGCAGACTATTCACAAATACAAAAGACAAAGTGAAGGGGTGGAAACAACATTTTGAGAACGTTCTGAACCGTGAAACTGCAGATGACACTGTAACTCAGCTGAATGTGGACGGGGAAGGACTGCCGCAAAATAAATCAATTAAGGTATATCAGCCATCCTAAGAATAAATCGCCGGCCGGAGTGGCCGAGTGGTTCTAGGCGCTACAGTTGGAACCGCGCGACCGCTACGATCACAGGTTCGAATCCTGCCTCGGGCATGGATGTGCGTGATGTCCTTAAGTTAGTTAGGTTTAAGTAGTTCTAAGTTCTAGGGGACTGATGACCTCAGAAGTTAAGTCCCATAGTGCTCAGAGCCATTTGAACGATTTTTAAATTTATCAGCTTTGCGGGTGCCAAAAATGTATTCCTTCTATTTTGTGCATATTTTGAGCCTATTACTTTACTTTGTTGTTTTACACCAATCGTTATTCCATATGTGAGTCTTGGCCAGTCCCACTTTCGATCAGTGAGCTTCCCGTGGGTCACACTTCCTGTTGCTGATATCAGCCCGGTGGTTACATAGTATTTATTGGCCAGTACAATAGACATAACGTATTTCTCTGTTCATGAATTTAGTCCTGGTGCCAAGATTGCGGCCACAAGGCACGAAAAAAGGCACAATACACTTCTTGAAGATTAATTTCACAAATAAAGTGGAAGAATTACGAGGGTTGTTTGAAAAGTCTACGGAATCACCACGATAGGTCAGCGCTAGCGCGACGAGCTGTTGACGTGATATTCATTGGACTGTTGCCGGTAAACACGTGCCATGTCAGTGCTCTTGGAAGAAAGGTGTGGCGGTGAGGTGGCTCTGTTGTTGTACCCGCGTAGCGATTTCCAAAGATGGAAAAAAATCGAGATTCGAGCAGTGATTAAGTTCTTCGTAAAGAAAGGTATGACAGCAAAGGACATCCATGGCGATTTTCAGAATACACTGTGGAATTCTAATCCTTCACATTCAACTGTTGCCAAGCGGACAAATGAATTTAAATTTGGTCGGGAGAGCTTGGATGATGATCCGTACAATGGCCGGCGAAGATGTGTCACAACTCCAGAAATCATTGCAAAAGTGCACAATATGGTAATGGTGGACCGCCGATTGAAAATGCGTGAAATTGCTCACGCTTGGCAGATGTCATCTGAAAGGGTATATCACATTTTAACTGAAGAATTAGAAATGGAAAAATTATCTGCAAGATCGGTGCCGCGACTCTTGACGAGCGCGCACATATGTGCCTTCGCCATGGCAAAATTACACGAACTAAAGTATGAATTGACATCCTGGATGCTCGGGAATCCAGCCGGATGTTCGCGTCGTTCTCGCACGATATTTCAACAGCGTGCCTCGCTGTCTTGTTCAGGTGCGACCCGAACAAGACAGCGAGGCACGCTGTTGAAATATCGTGCGAGGACGACGCGAACATCCGGCTGGATTCCCGAATATCCAAGATGTCAACAGATCTCCGGGAAAGCATGAAGAATTAAAGTATGAATTGCTGCCACACCCGCCGTATTCACCTGATATGGCTCCGTCAGACTTCCTCCATCTCTTCCCAAAACTAAAAATTTTCCTTGGTGGACGAAGATTCACTTCAAACGAAGAACTGATAGCCAGAGTTAATAACTATTTTGTAGGCCTGGAGGATACTCGATTTCGAGATGGTATCAAGGCACTAGAACATCTTTGGACCAAGTGCATTAATCTACAAGGAGACTACATTGAAAAATAAAAAACGTTTCAGTCATGTAAGTACTTTTTTTCTATTCTTTTGCGAGAACTTTGCTACTGCATCAAGTGTTAACAATATTCTTTCAGCAAAAGCAATGACCATACTAGCCGCATGTACATTTGCTTTGATTGTCTTATATTCCTGGGCAGCTAATTGTATTTTCGTAGCTTCCAATAAGTAAATAGGAGATTACACGTTTCTTGTAGTGGCCATTTTCGCAGCAGCTGTCTATAAATTGCATTTATTTCAAAGAAAATGCCTTTTTTGCATGCTGCACATCGATTTTTTTATTTATGCACCCAGACACGTTTCACCTTTTTTACTCGGCATCTTCAGTGTGTGTCCTGAAATATTACATGATTTTAAATCTATAACCTAGATGTGAAACTATAACCTATGTGCAGAAATTGACAAATCATGTAATATTTCAGGACACCCACTGAAGATGCCAAGTAAAATAGGCGAAACGCGTCTGGGTGCATAAATAAAAATTAAACTTTCGATGCGCAGAATCCAAAAAAGGCATTTTCTTTGAAATAAATGCAATTTAAATAAGAGATTATTCCAGAGCGAACGTAGGCCTGGGTCAGGATATAGGAAATAAGAAGCATTAGAACGTGGTGGATGTGCTGATATCCTCAGAATACAGCGCTGCATGATGAAAAGCCGAGGCGCAAGCCGCCCACGTCGCTCAAAACAGAAAGTAGCCTCCGACCGGCAGCGTCTGCGTGATCAGCATATTAAGCCTCGTCTGCTGTACTTGCTCTTCTCGGCCTCGATACGGAAACAAAATTTCTCATCTCGTTTGCTCCTGGCAGTGTGTGCCTGACGCAATAGCTTGCCATCCTTGCAATACGTATTTTAGCACCGTGTCGGTCAGTCAAGAATAGTTCGTAGCCTGGCTTCTGGTTGGATATAGATGGTTTCCAGGGTCACTTTCTAGTTCCGCTATTTAAAATTAAGGAGACCACATCATTCGAAACATATGAGGCTGCAAAACCATATTCAGCTTAAACTTATACGAAACAAAATGTACTTCAGACTGATAATTCTGTAAAGACATACAAGGTGTAAGGGGTACAAGTGCACACATTATCGTTGGTACCTTAACAGTACCCAGTTCAATGTCTTAATTGTTTTTTCTCTGTGTCTAGCAGTCTTCCAGCAAATATTTCACGCACTTTACTACCTGCTCTTGTCTGCACGTCGTAATTGCATCGCAGTGTGGACTTCACTTGTTAGTGTAGTTTTACCGTTTTCCATCTACGCACCCACACGTCAACACCTCACCTGCTGCCCAAGGAAAAGTAACCATTAGTGCGGTTCGCTTTTACCACTGGTGCTTGAACGTACTAGCCAATCTGAAAATATACAACTCCTAATAACTCTAGTTATTGGTCAGCAAGATTAGATTAGATTAGTGCTTGTTCCATAGATCATGAATACGACACTTTGTAATGATGTGGAACGTGTTGGGTTAATGAAAGGTGTCTATCCAAGATATTACATTACACAAAATATTACATGACACTTAATATTTTTAATTTTTTTGGGGGGGGGGAGAGGGGCGGGAAGGGGTGGAGGGGGGGGGGGGAATTACCCACTTACTATATCCAAAAATTCATCTAATGAGTAGAAGGAGTTGCCATTCAGAAATTCTTTTAATTTCCTTTTAAATGCTATATGGCTATCTGTTAGACTTTTTATGCTATTAGGTAAGTGACCAAACATTTTTGTGGCAGCATAATTTACCCCCTTCTGAGCCAAAGTTAGATTTAACCCTGAGTAGTGAAGATCATCCTTTCTCCTAGTTTTGTAGCCATGTACACTGCTATTACTTGTGAATTCGTTCGGATTGTTAGTAACAAATTTCGTAAGCGAATATATATATTGTGAGGCTACAGTGAAGATCCCTAGCTCTTTAAATAAATGTCTGCAGGATGATCTTGGATGAGCTCCATCAATTATTCTGATTAAACGCTTTTGTGCAATGAACACTCTTTTACTCAATGATGAGTTACCCCAGAATATGTTGCCATACGAAAGCAGAGAGCCGCGCTGGATTAGAAGAGCGGTCTTATGCGCTGCAGTCATGGACCGTGCGGCTGGTCCCGGCGGAGGTTCGAGTCCTCCCTCGGGCATGGGTGTGTGTGTTTGTCCTTAGGATAATTTATGTTAAGTAGTGTGTAAGCTTAGGGACTGATGACCTTAGCAGTTAAGTCCCATAAGATTTCACACACATTTGAACATTTGAAACCAGAGAATGAAAATAGGCGTGGTAAGCTAATTTAGCGAGATGTATATCGCCAAAATTTGACCCTAATAGTATAAGTAGCTGAACTCAAACGTTTCAGCAGATCTTCAGTGTGTTTTTTCCCGTTCAACCCCTCATCAATACATACACCTAGAAACTACACCTATAAATTTTGAATATACTATCTTGGCTACCGATTTCTGACCGAAGTCTATATTTATTATTGGTGTCATTCCATTTACTGTGTGGAACTGTATATACTGTGTTTTGTCAAAGTTTTATGAGAGCCCATTTGCAGAGAACCAATTAATGATTTTCTGAAAAATGTCGTTTACAATTTCATCAGTTAATTCTTGTCTGTTGGGTGTGATAACTATACTTGTAGCACCGGCAAAAACTACCAGCTTTGCATCTTCGTGAGTATAGAATGGCAGAGGACCCAAGACTGAACCCTGCGGCACCCCATTCTTGATTGTTCCCCAGTTTGAGAAATCACCAGTTTTTTGCATGTTATGTGAACTGCTTATTTCAGTTTTCTGCACTCTTCCAGTTAGGTATGATTTAAACCATTTGAGCGCTGTCCCATTCATACCACAGTACTTGAGCTACACAATCAAACGCCTTTGAGAGATCACAAAAAATCCCAACCGGTGACTTCCGGTTACTCAGAGCATTTAATATTTCATTAGTGAAAACATATATAGCATTTTCCGTTGAAAAACCTTTCTGGAAACCAAACTGACATCTTGTTAAAACTTTATTCTTAAAAAGGTGTGAAGCTACTGTACAATACATAAAATGAAGTAAATACTGATATAATGTTGTACAACACATTGTCCTCGGTCACCAATAAATATATCTGCACTCACACCCCTAACACACTGTACATTGCAAGATTCGGCTGACAATGTAAACCAGAGTTAAAACTGATCTCGATTTTTTTTAGCGCAGACACTCCTAGTAATCTTGCTTGTAAGACACGAGCATTTGTCGCAAAAACGGTCCGAGAGTAATTTGACGGTAACTCTAAACCATTTAGAAATAACACAAAACGTTAAAAGCGGAAAACTGAAGATATTCATTTCACCATCTACCTTGTATAGTTGCACAATGTGACCTTTCTATCCACCTTAAACTGTGGTCCATTTTTTGTGAGCGGAGTGACTACGATATTGAGAAATATTCTTTTTATCGAAGTGCGTTCCTCTGAGTTTTATCCCGTGGCCAAATGACTTGGCCGTATCAATCAGGCATTCTAGAAACCATCTTATTACATTCCTTTGATTCTGCATAACTGCCGCTATCGTTTCAATATACTTAGTTTGTGTCTCCGATTTCAGCACAGAAAAAAGGAAAAGAAAATCCAGTACATTCTCCATGACAGAATTGTCAATGTGGATTCGGATTCGGTCCGGAAAGAATCTCGTTTCTACGTGCGGCGTTTTTAAACGTATTGGTGGCGCGTGCTGTCGCATGCAAATTAATGAAGGCTTCAGTTAAAAACCGCATATTTATTTTGTCGTTAGCTATTCATTCATTTACTACATCATCAGTAGTGGCCTGGAACGAAATATACATGCTGGACTGTAAAGTGAAGTACCCAGAGTGGCGGCGAAGTGGGAGGTAGGAAGGGGACGAAGTTAAATGAGAAATCACTGTTTAAGAGAGTATGTTATGTTAGTTCAACGATTACAATATCGAGTCAAATTCACAAAGAACTTTGTAGTAAGAGTCCACTTATCATCATGAGGCTGTAATCCCTGTGGCGCAGATACGTGCGCCGTCCGCAGTGACCGAGCAGTTCTAGGTGCCTCAGTCTGGAACCGCGCGAATGCTACGGTCGCATTTTCGAATTCTGCCTCGGGCATGGATGTGTGTGATGTCCTTAGGTTAGTTAGGTTTAAGTAGTTCTAAGTTCTAGGGGACTGACGACCTCAGATGTTAAGTCCCATAGTGCTCAGAGCCATTTGAATTTTTTTTTTTTTCATATACTTGCACTGATTTTGATGGGTAGGGCATTACGAAGCCGTTTTAACCACTCCTGTGGCTATATAGCCCACATCTGTTGTAACTAGTCCTCCATATCCTGGATAGTAACAGAGGGACGAAGTTCACATCCGAGCTTGTCCCACACACGTTCTGCCACGGAGAGGAGTGGGGATCTTTATGGCCACGGGAGTACCTCAAAATCACACACGCCACTCTTAGAGACACGTGCCATGTGTACATAAGCATTTTACTGTTGAGAAGTGGCATGACGATACTGTCATATGAGAGGTAACACATGAGTAATCCATGTTTCTCGGACACGGTGCCACACCGAGTGCAGCAGTACGTGATGTGATATGACGAGCAGCGTATATCTGGGGCGTACGCCAGAATGTCTCCATAGCCAACGTTTCATGTGAGCAGAGATGAAACGCAGAGAGCGTCAGTTAAGGGTTGTACTTTTGGTGATCAAATATGTCCCTTCGGAAACGCTGCAAGAGCATCTTCACTGTCCCTGCAGTGTGCGACCGAGATTTGTCACGAAGAAGGAAAATCATGAGAGCTGTGTTATGTGGGCTGCATAAAATCAGGCGCCATCTCTCACCATTCCCTCGTACTCGTTGGCAGGCACTATTTATCTAGGCATGTTTATGTGCTCGCTGTGCGCTCAGAACTAAATAGCGTGCGTGTTTCAATCCATGCGCATACTAGAGACACTGTTCAACACATCTGTGTAAAGTGTTATCGGATTTACACTGTGGATTCCATTTCGCGACGGGTCGGACCTTACTTTCCGACTTTCGTAGTCTGACTGTTGCTAGTCTAAAACAATGATGCGCGATAGCACGGAACGCCGAAGAAAGTCCATTATTTGCTCTCGGATGGCAGGTGAAGATGTGGTTACCATCCGCTTGGTGCACAATACGGCGCTCCTCCTTTGTGGTGGTCAGACGCAGTCTACCAGAACTTTGACGACGACTTTGTATGCCCTCACCTTCCCACGCACTCCACCACTGAGTCGCTGACACGGTCTGGATATTGCATGACTCGACTGCCCGGCCTAATGGAGACCCAAAATGGGGCTGGTTACGCTGTCTGACGCTACCACGTGGCATATCAGTCTCCTTCTCGGCCATCTTTCAACATCTGGCGTTGTCCACACACATTATTTATAATGCGCGTCGACAACGTCCTAAGTTGAAAGGTGGCCGAGAAGGAGACTGATATGCCACGTGGTAGCGTGAGGCAGTGTTACCAGCACCTGACATAGTTTGAGGGAGCCCCATTTTGGCTCTCCATTAGGCCGGCCAGTCGAGTCATGCAATATCCAGACTGTGCCAGCGACTCAGTGCTGGATTGCGTGGGAAAGTCCAGACAGCAACACTAAACGCGAGCGACACTAATGCTCCATGGCGACCGCTCTGCCTGTCACAGAGAGTTGCAACTCTAATCGCTGCCATACCTACCACTGATGTGTACTTGTACGAAGTTACGTTAACAACCTACTATGTCTTCTGGGTGGTTCATATTTTTGGTGGGAATTGTCTAACAAATCTGTTATTTTTTCCGGATTTACAAACAATTCGCTTAACAAGATATTGATTTTAACGAACAGAAATTTTGTCTGATTACTGATCACATCTGAAAGTAATGTGTCAATGCACATATTCTTGATATTCTTGCGTTTCGCAGTAATATTTTTGGTATAATTCCACTTTTTCTTGGAGCACTACGCGTTTTTTAACGTAAAACAATATAATATTAGGACTACTTATGTCTGTTTATATCCTGCTGACTAGACATGTATCTTTGTCTTTCTTTGTGTAATGTAGCCTACGTGTCTGTCAGTTATCGTTTTCTCTTTAGCTTAATGTCTTTCTTACGGCATGCGGTTTCCCATACGACTACTGTGTGGTTTTCGATATGTCCTAACGTTTATTTAAAAAAAAAACTTAAAGTAAACAAAATTCAAATAAAGATTTGCAATTTTGGTTTTATTAGTGTCGAAATTCATTTCATGGTGATGCATCTCACGCTGAAATGATCTTCCAAACCAGTGACCCACTACCAGGGATAAATTTGGCATCTCTGCCACTTTGAACGATATTGCGATGGACTAGTCTCTTACAATACATACCTCGCTTACTTCGCGACTCTCAAATTTCAGGACATACACTTCTCGACTTAAACACCTCTTAGGCTCTGAGTTCAATTAACATTTACATATGTACTTCACCCTCCTCTGATGAACCGTGGACTTTGCCGTTGGTAGGGAGGCTTGCGTGTCACAGCGATACCGATAGCTGTACCATAGGGGTATCTATTGAGAGGCCAGACAAACGTGTGTTTCCTGAAGACGGGAAGCAGCCTTTTCAATAGATGCAGGAGCAACAGTATGGATGATTGGCTGATCTGGCCCTGTAACGTCAACCAAAACGGCCTTGTTGTGCTGGTGCTGCGAATAGCTGAAAGCAAGGGGAAACGACTCTTAAATGTTCCCAAGGACATTCAGCTCTACTGTATAGTTAACTGATGATGGCATCGTCTTGGGTAAAATATTCCGGGGGTAAAATAGTCACCCATTCGGATCTTCGGGCGGGGACTACTCAAGAGGACGTCGTCATCAGAAAAAAAATTGCATTCTACGGATCGGAGAGTGCAATGTCAGATCCCTTAATCGGGCAGGTAGAGTAGAAGATTTAAGAAGGGGCGTGGATAGGTTAAAATCAGATATAGTGGGAATTAGTGTTCAGTGGCAGAAGGAACAGGACTTCTGGTCAGGTGAATACACTGTTACATTTTCAAAGCCAAATAAGGGTAACGCAGGAGCAGGTTTAATAATGAGTAAAAAAAAAAGAAAAATTGGACAGTGGACTGTGGATAAGCTACTGTCAACAGCATAGCGAACGCATTATTGTAGCCTAGATGTACACGAAGTCCACACCCATCACAGTAGTACAAGTTAAGGTGCCAGCTAGCTCCGCAGGTGAGGAAGAGATTGAGGAAATGTATGATGAGACAAAAGAAATTAATCAGATAATTAAGGGAGACGAAAATTTAAGAGACATCGGGGACAGGAATTCGACAGCAGTAAAAGCAAGAGAAGAAAAAGAAAGCAGGTTAATATGGACTGGGGGAAAGGAATAGAGGAGGAAGCCGCCTGGTAGAATTTCGCACAGAGCGTAATTTAATCATAGCTAACATTTCGTTTAAGATTCATAAGAGAAGGCCGTATACGTGGAAGCGATCTGGAGGCACTGGAAGGTTTCAGATTATTATATAGTGGTTAGACAGAGATTTAGGCATGAGATTTTAAATTGTAAGATGTGGACTCTGACCGCAGTTTCTTGGTTACGAACTGCAGATTAAAATTGGAGAAACTGCAAAAAGACAGGAATTTAAGATCGAACCTGTATAAACTAAGGGACTCGAGGTTGTGGAGAGTGTCAGAGGGAGCATCAGGGAACGATTAACAAGAACGGGGGAAAGGGATACAAAGAAGGAAAGTACGTAACTTTGACAGGTGAAATAGTGAAGGCAGCAGAGGTTCAAGTAGGTAAAAAGACGGGGGCTAGTAGATATCCTTGGGAGATATTAAATTTAATTGTCAAAAGCAGAAAATATAAAAATGCAATAAATGAAGCAGGTGAAAGGGAATACAAACTTCTAAAACATGAGATCGACAGGATGTGCAAAACGGCTAAGCAGGAATGGCTAGAGGTCAAACGAACGGATGTAGAAACATATATCACTAGGGGTATGATAGATACTGCCTACTGGAAAATAAACAGACCTTTTGAGCAAAAGCCGGCCGCGGTGGTCTCGCGGTTCTAGGCGCGCAGTCCGGAACCGTGGGACTGCTACGGTCGCAGGTTCGAATCCTGCCTCGGGCATGGATGTGTGTTATGTCCTTAGGTTAGTTAGGTTTAAGTAGTTCTAAGTTCTAGGGGACTGATAACCACAGCAGTTGAGTCCCATAGTGCTCAGAGCCATTTGAACCATTTTGAGCAAAGAGAACAAACAACCTGTATGGATATCAACAGCCCAGATGGAAAACCATTATTAAGCAAAGGAGTGAAAGAAGAAAGGTGGAAGGAGTATATAGAAGGTCTGTACAAGGAAGATGTACTTAAGGGCAATATTATGGAAATATTGCCCTTAAGAATTTGACAAAGCACTGATAGACTTAAGTTGATCAAGGCCCCGGGAGTAGACAACATTCCGTTAGCGCTACTGATAGCCTTGGGAGAACAAGCCATGACAATTCCATATGGTGAGCAAGATGTATGAGACAGGCGAAATACCCTCAGCCTTCAAGAAGAATATAATAATTCCAATCCCAAAGAAAGCAGGTGTTGACAGATGTGAAAATTGCCGAACTATCAGTTTAATAAGCCACTGCTGCAAAATACAGACGAATGGAAAAACTGGTAGAAGCCGACCTCGGGGAAGATCCGTTTGGATTCCATCGAAATGTTGGAACACGTGAGGCAATACTGACCCTACGACTTATCTCAGAAAATAGATTAAGGAAAGACAAACCTACGTTTCTAGCATTTGTAGACATAGAGAAAGCTTTTGACAATGTTGACTGGAATACTCTCTTTCAAATTCTAAAGGTGGCAGGAGTAAGACACAGGGAGCAAAAGACTATCTACAATTTGAACAGAAACCAGATGGCAGTCGTAAGAGTCGAGGGGCGAAAGGGAAGCAGTGATTGAGAAAGGAGTGAGATAGGATTGCAGCCTAGCCCCGATGTTATTCAATCTGTATATTAGGAAAACAGTAAAGGAAACAAAAGAAAAAATGGAGTAGGAATTCAAGTTCAGGAAGAAGAAATATAAAGTTCGATGTTTGCCTATGGCATTGTAATTCTGCAACGGACTTGGAAGATCAGTTAAATGGAATGGACAGTACCTTGAAAGGAGGTTATACGATTAACATCAACAAAAGCAAAAAGATGATAATAGAATATAGATGAATTAAATCAGGAGATGCTGAGAGAATTAGATTAGGAAATGAGACACTTAAAGCAGTAAATGAGTTTTGCAATTTGGGAAGCAAAGTAACTAATGATCGTCGAACTAGGCAGGATTTAAAATGTAACTGGCAATGGAATGAAAAGCGTTTCTGAAAAAGAGAAATTTGTTGACGCCGAGTATAGATGTAAGTGCCAGGATGTCCTTTCTGGAAGTAATTGTATGGAGTGTAGCCATGTATAGTACTGATTAATAGAGAATAGAAGCTTTCGCAATGTGGTGCTACACAATAATGCTGAAGATTAGGTGACGGGTAGATCACGTAACTAATGAGGAGGCACTGAATAGAACTGGGAGAAGAGAAATTTGTGGTAGAAGCTGAATATAAGAAGGGATCGGTTGGTAAGACATGTTCTGAGACATCAAGGAATCACCAATTTAGTACAGGTGGGAAGCGGTAGGGGGGTAAAAATCGTAGAGGGAGACCACGAGATGAATACAGTAAACAGATTCAGATCGATGCTGGTTGCAGTAGTTACTCGGAGATAAAGAGGCTTGTACAGGATAGAGTAGCATGGAGAGCTGCAACAATCCAGTCTTTGGACTGAAGACCACCACAACAACATGCCCTTCACTAGACAGTACTTGGTGGAAATCACTTCGCACTAAATCGACCAATTCCTGTTCCGTTCCACTGACGTGTGGAGAGAGTGACGAAGACATTGTACGTACTGTACACCTCACAGAATTACGTTCATGGGCGCTGCGCGAAATATATGATGGAGGCAATAAAATTTTGCATTCATACTTAAACAATAGTTCTCTAAATTTACAACAAAGGCTTTCGCTTGAATAACATCGTAATTCATCCATATATTCCAATTTAAGCTCCCCAATACGATAAAATCTCAGCACGCTCCTTTGTTTAAAGAGATGTCGTAATATTATTACTTTAGGTTTGCTCTTGTCCTCTGTAACAAACCGAAGTCATAGACATTGGTGTGTAGTTATGTACACCAGTTAATTCACTTTTTTATATGTAGATGTGGTCTGGTCCCTTTTCCATTCAGTGGAGATTTCGTTCAGTATATAACAACCTCCTGGCACAACTAAAGCAAAATAATTTTCTGTTAACCGCATTAGTAGAAAAAGACAGTTAACTGACATGGCTGGGAAAGCAGTATATTCTATCCAGATTTGTCTCACGTCTGGTAATTCTGTTATCTTTACTTATATGCTCTGAAAGTACAAACTGATGCATAACAGACTATTATTTATTAACAAAATTTACAAATATAGTTTATATGTAAATACATGTAGGGCTGTATCGCATTGACGTTGATATAGGTTCGCCTAGCATCTATAGTGCTTACTCTAGGAGTTAAAGGACCATGTAATCCCAAAAGACAGAGGGCACCATTTTAACAAAATCATCGTTGTGAGATATTTTTCTAGAGCATATTTTCTTAAGGACCTCTTCAATCTGTCAACCAGTCATCTGTACTAATAATAAAACTGTAAAACCACTGTGTCTGTCTGTCTGAACAACCCCACTAGACGAATTTCATGGATGACTTGGCCGTAGCTTGGAACGTGTTTTTTTTTTTTTTTTTTTTTTTTTCTCCATCAGCCTGCTGACTGGTTTGATGCGGCCCGCCACGAATTCCCCTCCTGTGCCAACCTCTTCATCTCAGAGTAGCACTTGCAACCTACATCCCCTATTTCTCGTATTTGCTGGATGTATTCCAGTCTCTGCCTTCCTCTACAGTTTTTGCTTTCTACAGCTCCTTCTAGTACGATGGAAGTCATTTCCTCACGTCTTAACAGATATCCTATCATTATGTCCCTTCTTCTTATCAGTGTTTTCCACATACCCCTTTCCTCTCTGATTCTGCACTGAACCTCCTCATTCCTTACCTTATCAGTCCACCTAATTTTCAACATTCTTCTATAGCACCAAATCTCAAATGCTCCTATTATCTTCTGTTCCGGTTTTCCCACAGTCTATGTTTCACTACCATACATTCTTAGAAATTTATTCCTTCAGTTCAGGCCGATATTTGACATTAGTAGACTTCTCTTGGCCAGGCATGCCCTTTTTGCCATTGTTAGTCTGCTTTTGATGTCCTCCTCGCTCCGTCCGTCACTCGTTATTTTATTGCCTAAGTAGCAGAATTCCTTAACTTCATCTGCTTCGTGACCATCGATCCTGATATTAAGTTCCCCGCTGTTCTCATTTCTACTACTTCTCATTACCTTCGTCTTTCTTCGATTTACTCTTAATCCGTACTCTGTATTCATTAGACTCTTCATTTCATTCAGCAGATCATGTAATTCTTCTTCACTTTCACTCAGGACAGCAATGTCATCAGTGAATCGTATCATTAATATGCTTTCAACTTGAATATTAATTCCACTCCTGAACCTTCCTTTTATTTCCATCATTGCTTCCACGACATACAGATTGAACAGCAGGGGCGAAAGACTACATCCTTGTCTTACACCCTTTTTAATACGAGCACTTCGTTCTTAGCCGTCCACTCTTATTATTCCCTCTTAGCTGTTGTTACAGCTTACACCTATTTTTCTCAGAATTTCAAACATCTTGGACCATTTTACATTGTCAAATGCTTTTTCCAGGTCGACAAATCCTATGAACGTGTCTTGATTTTTCTTTAGTCTTGCTTCCATTATTAAATGCAAGGTCAGGATTGCCTCTCTCGTGCCTTTAACTTTCCTAACGCCAAACTGATTATCATCTAGCGCATCCTCAATTTTCTTTTCCATTCTTCTGTATATTACTCTTGTCAGCAGCTTGGATGCATGAGCTGTTAAGCTTATTGTGCGACAATTCTCGCACTTGTCAGCTCTTGCCGTCTTCGGAATTGTGTGGATGATATTTTTCCGAAAGTCAGATGGTATGTCACCAGATTCACACATTTTACACACCAACGCGAATAGTCGTTTGGTTGCCACTTCACACAATGATTTTAGAAATTCTGATGGAATGTTATCTATCCCTTCTGCCTTATTTGATCTTAAGTCTTCTGAAGCTCTTTTAAATTCTGATTCTAATACCAGGTCCCCTATCTCTTCTAAATCGACTCCAGTTTCTTCTTCTATCACATCAGACAAATCTTCCCCCTCTTAGAGATTTTCAACGTATTCTTTTCACCTATCCGCTCTCTCCTCTGCATTCAACAGTGGAAATCCCTCTTGTCCCCGATGGGGGACTATCCCGGGATCTTTTGCTAAAGCACAGATCTTCATGACACTTCTTCAATTACAGGCCACATGTCCTGAAGATACGCGTTACTTGTCTTTAATGCAGTGGTTTCCGTTACCTTCTGCATCCTCATGCCGTTGATCTTTGTTCAGCTTCCCACCCCTAGGACAAGAGAGTTCCCTGAGCCTCTGTCCGCTCCTCCGCCCTCTTTGGCAAGGCCGTTGGCAGAATGAGAGTGGCTTCTTATGCCGGAGGTCTTCGGCCAGCAATTCTGATTATTTATCAAAATTGGAACGGTATGTATGCTTTATGTCTTCAGAATGGGATCACGGGAAAAAAGATATCGTAATGCAAAATATTATCCAAAGCTGTCGTGCATGTCTTCAGAATGGGATCACGGGAAAAAAGATATCGTAATGCAAAATATTATCCAAAGCTGTCGTGCCCGTCTCTTTGTCTGTTTGAAAACGGTATTCTTCGAAATACTTGTCAAATATCACGAGGGTTTGATGAAGTAACTTGAGCGTAACTGTAGGTAACATACAACCTTATTTAATCAAAACTCGATCTAAAAACGTGTCATAATTTAAAGTTTTCCAAATGTGATAGTGTATTCGTCTGTTTCCTTCTCATGATTAAACAGCTGATCCGAGTTTTTGAAATTTGGTATGGAAATAGTTTGAACGCTCAGGAAGAACATACGCTACCTCCGAAAGTGCGCACTACAAAATATTTAATGATTTGGAGAATAATAAGAGAATTAGAGAAAATATTTGTTCTTTGAGAAAGGAATTTATTCCTTGAATTTTGAACTTCATCGTACTTGCACAAATGATTCATATGTTCTGGAAAATACAGCTCAGAGTAGTGAATACAATGCTTCTACAATCCTCAACGTGTTTAATCCATACTTCCATATTATACAGTGAGACTGCAAGTCTGTGGGATACCGATATGCACATATGCAGATGACGGCAGTAACGCGTTAACAAGATGTAAAAGGGAAGTTCATTAGCGGAGCTGTCATTTGTACTCAGCTGATTCATGGGAAACGATTTTCGAAGTGATTATGGCCTCACGGCTGCAGTTAACGGATTTTGAACTCGGAGTTGTGGTTGAAGCTAGACGCATGGGTCATTCCATTTCCGAAATCGTTAGGGAATTCAATATTCCGCAATTGACATTGTGAAGAGTGTGCTGAGGATATCAAATTTCAGGTATTGCCTCTCATCGCAGAGAACGCACTGGGCGACGCCTGAGTGTAGCAATGTTTTACTAGAGTTGTCAGTGCTATCTCACAAGCAACACCGCGCAAAACTACCGCAGAAACCAACGTGGAACGTGCTACGAATGTATGCGTTAGGACAGTGCAGCGAAATTAGGCGTTAATGGGCTATGGCACCAGTCGAACGACGCGAGTGCCTTTGTTAACACAACGAGATCGCCTGCAGCGCCTCAGTTCGGCTTGTGACCACTGGAAAACCGTGGCCTGGTCAGGTAAGTCCCGATTTCAGTTGGTAGGAGCTGATGGTAGGGTCCGAGTGTGGCGTATACCCGACCAAGACATGTGCCCAAGTTCAAGCAAGTTGGTTTTGGCTCCATAATGGTGTGGCCAGCATTTGTGTGCAATAGACTGGTCCTGGTTGTGTTCAGCTACTTGGAGACCATTTTCAGCCATTCATGGACACCATATTCCCAAACAACGATGAAATTTTTATGGGTGACAATGCGCCATGTCACCGGGCCATAATTGTTCGTGTTTGAAGGACGTTCTGGACAATTAGAGTGAATTATCTGGCCACTCAGATCGCACGACATTTATGGGAAATAATCGAGAGGTCAGTTCGTGCACTGGCAACACTTTCGGAATTACGGACGTCTAGCAGAGGCAGCATAGCTCAATATTTCTCCAGAGGACTTTGCAAGACTCTTTGAGTCCATGCCACGTCAAGTTGCAGCATTACGCCCGGCAAAAAGAGACCCGACACGGCATTGGGAGGTATCCCGTGACGTTTGCCAGCTCAGTGTCATTTAATACATGCGAAAGTAACCCTGTTACGTATTCACAATGAAACCGCTCAA
Source organism: Schistocerca nitens (assembly GCF_023898315.1). Taxonomy (NCBI): domain Eukaryota; kingdom Metazoa; phylum Arthropoda; class Insecta; order Orthoptera; family Acrididae; genus Schistocerca; species Schistocerca nitens. The sequence goes on along the minus strand of NC_064621.1, from coordinate 104,231,535 downwards.
CCAGTTTGAATGAAATTTGGTACAGGGATAACTAAACTCTGAGTAAGAACATAGGCTACCTTAGGAGAAAGGAAGTCGACACTTAAAAGCATTTTTAGAGAACAGAACACACTTTTTTCATCAGTGAGCTTTACTACTTATACCGTCCACACAAACCGCAGCCGGTCCTTGGCCCCACTCAGTCCTGCTTTGCACTCCTTCCTCTCACCTGCATCTTCATCTCCCAGACCCAGTATGTGCATGTCTCCCATATTATCCTTCCACCTCACTCTCGGACGTCCCAGTGGTCTCTTTCCTTCAGCTTCTCCATCCGTTACAGCCTTTATTACCGAGTTCTCCCCTCTTCTTCTCAAATGTCCGTACCATCTTGCTCATTTTATTTTTCACACTAGCTACGACGTCAGGCAGTGCGTATAACTGTCAGAATTCTCTTTTTTCCTTGTTCTCCACTGTTCATTTTCCGTCACTGGTCCATATATTTTTCTCAGTACTTTATTTTCAAAAGTGATGAGTTTTTCTCTGTTTTCTTTTTTTTCTCTGTTTTCTTTGTGAGGGTCCATGTCTCACTTGCACAGCACACTATTGGCTTGATGATGGTCTGATATATTCTTATTCTTGCCTGCCTAAAATGTAATTCCGATCTTATGATGTTGTGCATAGCTCCTAGACATCTTCCCCAAGCTTTAATTCTTGTTACTGCGAGCTCTTCTTCCTGCTACCATGAACTTTGTTTTACTTTCATTCACGCTTAGATCTACTTTCTTAGCTTCTTCCATTAGCACAGTCCCCGTTTTCCCCAGGTCTTCCATGTTCTTTCCAATCAGCACAATATGATCCGCAAAAGCCGGCATATTTACCTCCTTTCCTATGGTGACTTCTGCACGTTCGCATGTTACTCTCCCCAGAATGTTGTTGAGGCCCAAATTCAAAAGGGTTGGTGATATAATAGTTCCCTGTCTCACTCCTGTTTTTACTTCAAATGCTTCTGAGAACTCCCCCTGTACTTTCACTCTACACTTTAATTCCATCACACACATTTTAGTTAGCTTTATTAGCTTTTCAGGTATCCCACACTCTGCAATTATCCCCCACATTTCCCCTCTTACTACGCTGTCATAGGCTTTGTCGAAACCTAGAAAAAGGCAAAAGGTATCATGATTGTGCCCCCCAGTTCTTATCAAATATTTGTCTTAGTGTGAATATTTGGTCGACTGTTGATTTACCTTTTCTGAACCCTCCTTGCGCTGTGTCTAATATTTCCTCAATGTATGGGTTTAGCCTGTTCAGTATAATTCTTTATATTACTTGATAGCATGTGCATAGGAGAGATATCCCTCTGTTGTCTCCTTTCTTGTATATGGGACATACAGCAGCAGTTTTCCATTCCTCTGGCATTACTTCTTTCCTCCACACCTCTTTTATCAGTTCGGCTAACCATTCATGTATCTTCTCTTCTCCTTCTTTGGTGAGCTCTGCTGATATCATGTCTATGCCAGGGGCCTTCCAATTTTTTCGTCTTTTTATTGCGTCCTTCACCTCCATCGGAGTTGGTTCTTCGACTAATCGCTGTACGTTCTGATTGTTCTCTGCCTTGTTTTCATTGTTGTAGGTATCTACCGGGTTGCTCAGCAGTTCTTTGAAGTATTTCCTCCAGTTCTCCAAATTTCCTTGATTTTTAGTGATCAATTTTCTATTCTCGTCCTTCATTATCACACACTTAGCTCTGTACTCTTATCTATAGCAACACTTTTCCCTGTAAAACTGTTTACTGGTTATAGTCTTCCTCAGCCTTCTTGAATTCCCTTTTCTCTAGCCTTATTATATTCTCCATTTTTCTCGGGGATTTCCTGTAAGTTCTTTGGTTTTCATGGTTGTTATTGTTGATCATTCGCTGCCTGGCTCTCTTCCTGTCCTGTACTGCCTTTTTACATGTTTCATTGAACCATGATTTGCTTTTTATATTGCTATTGTTATTATCTCCTAGTAGTTCATGCCCTGTCTCCCTCATGACTATTGTCACCTTCTTCCATTTTGTGTTGATATCTTCATCTTCTTTTCTATTGTTGTCATTCTCTAATTCAAAATGGTTCAAATGCCCCTGAGCACTGTAGGACTTAACTGCTATGGTTATCAGTCCCCTAGAACTTAGAACTACTTAAACCTAACTAACCTAAGGACATCACACACATCCATGCCCGAGGCAGGATTCGAACCTGCGACCGTAGCGGTCGCTCGGTTCCAGACCGTAGCGCCTAGAACCGCTTGGCCACCCTGGCCGGCTTCTCTAATTCAGCGAATCTATTTTTAAGCTTAATCTTAAACTGTTTATTCACGTCCTGTTCTTTTAGCCAACTCACATCCACTCTTTGGGTTCTCTTACCACTGTTGTTCTTACTAGGTGGTTTCATCTTTATTAGCACAAAATGGTCTGATCCTATCTCAGCTCTGCTCATTGTCCTAACATGTTATTGCCTTTTTACGTTTTTTCTCTGTCAAAACATGGTCTATTGGGTTCGTAGCTAATCCATCCGGTGAGGTCCATGTTGCTTTACGTATGTCTTTATGGGAGAACGATGTACTTTCTATTTTCATGTTTCTAGCTGTGGCGAAGTTCATAAGACTTATACCATTATCATTTGATTCAGTGTGAAGGCTGAACATGCCTATATACCGTTCCCATTGCTGTTCTTGTCCTATTTCGGCATTTAAGTCTCACAGCACAATTTTGACGTCATATTGTGATAATCTGGAGTACATCTGGTCTAAGGTGTCATAGAATTCGTCTTTTTTGTCTTCCCCCTTGTCTTCAGTTGGGGCATGAACACTGATTAATAATATATTTCTATATTTGTTTTTGATTCTGATGTAGCATATTCTTTCATTTACATTTTCTAGTGTCATCACATTGGCCATTATTTTATTATGAACCGCAAATCCTGTTCCAAATATATGGTGACCATGCTTGTTTCCGCTGAATATGATCATGTAGTTTTTTTCTCTGTGCATACCTTGTCCATGCCATCTTATCTCCTGCAGGGTTATAATATTCATCTTGTACTGTGTTAATTCTCCATCAAGTATCTTTGTCTGTCCTGCAGCGTAGTGTTTTTACGTTCTACACTCCTGGAAATTGAAATAAGAACACCGTGAATTCATTGTCCCAGGAAGGGGAAACTTTATTGACACATTCCTGGGGTCAGATACATCACATGATCACACTGACAGAACCACAGGCACATAGACACAGGCAACAGAGCATGCACAATGTCGGCACTAGTACAGTGTATATCCACCTTTCGCAGCAATGCAGGCTGCTATTCGCCCATGGAGACGATCGTAGAGATGCTGGATGTAGTCCTGTGGAACGGCTTGCCATGCCATTTCCACCTGGCGCCTCAGTTGGACCAGCGTTCGTGCTGACGTGCAGACCGCGTGAGACGACGCTTCATCCAGTCCCAAACATGCTCAATGGGGGACAGATCCGGAGATCTTGCTGGCCAGGGTAGTTGACTTACACCTTCTAGAGCACGTTGGGTGGCACGGGATACATGCGGACGTGCATTGTCCTGTTGGAACAGCAAGTTCCCTTGCCGGTCTAGGAATGGTAGAACGATGGGTTCGATGACGGTTTGGATGTACCGTGCACTATTCAGTGTCCCCTCGACGATCACCAGTGGTGTACGGCCAGTGTAGGAGATCGCTCCCCACACCATGATGCCGGGTGTTGGCCCTGTGTGCCTCGGTCGTATGCAGTCCTGATTGTGGCGCTCACCTGCACGGCGCCAAACACGCATACGACCATCATTGGCACCAAGGCAGAAGCGACTCTCATCGCTGAAGACGACACGTCTCCATTCGTCCCTCCATTCACGCCTGTCGCGACACCACAGGAGGCGGGCTGCACGATGTTGGGGCGTGAGCGGAAGACGGCGTAACGGTGTGCGGGACCGTAGCCCAGCTTCATGGAGACGGTTGCGAATGGTCCTCGCCGATACCCCAGGAGCAACAGTGTCCCTAATTTGCTGGGAAGTGGCGGTGCGGTCCCCTACGGCACTGCGTAGGATCCTACGGTCTTGGCGTGCATCCGTGCGTCGCTGCGGTCAGGTCCCAGGTCGACGGGCACGTGCACCTTCCGCCGACCACTGGCGACAACATCGATGTACTGTGGAGACCTCACGCCCCAGGTGTTGAGCAATTCGGCGGTACGTCCAGCCGTCCTCCCGCATGCCCACTATACGCCCTCGCTCAAAGTCCGTCAACTGCACATACGGTTCACGTCCACGCTGTCGCGGCATGCTACCAGTGTTAAAGACTGCGATGGAGCTCCGTATGCCACGGCAAACTGGCTGACACTGACGGCGGCGGTGCACAAATGCTGCGCAGCTAGCGCCATTCGACGGCCAACACCGCGGTTCCTGGTGTGTCCGCTGTGCCGTGCGTGTGATCATTGCTTGTACAGCCCTCTCGCAGTGTCCGGAGCAAGTATGGTGCGTCTGACACACCGGTGTCAATGTGTTTTTTTTTCCATTTCAAAAAATGGTTCAAATGGCTCTGAGCACTATGGGACTCAACTGCTGAGGTTATTAGTCCCCTAGAACTTAGAACTAGTTAAACCTAACTAACCTAGGGACATCAGAAACATCCATGCCCGAGGCAGGATTCGAACCTGCGACCGTAGCGGTCTTGGGGTTCCAGACTGCAGCGCCTTTAACCGCACGGCCACTTCGGCCGGCTTTTCCATTTCCAGGAGAGTATATACTGTAAGACGTCATGGTCTCCTGACCTTCATTGCTTACATATTCCGCCCTCAGAATCATATTCCGAACATCAAGACGCTTCGTTCGAACCCAAACTCGATAAGATAAAGTCAACGTTGTATAAATTCATGTAAACGATATGCAAATAACAAGTAAATCGCAAGTGCGCACCGAGGTAGAAATACTCGAGGCTGGCGTACATACACACATTCATGACACGATGGTCCCAAAAGCTTTTAGTTAGGGAGAGGCGACGAGAGCGTGTGCGCTCCTACATGTACTCAAAGAGCGAGGAACAAGTCTCTCCTCAGTACTTCACTGGGAGAGCACCTCTGTCGAGAGCGAATCGGAGTGCGACTCTGTACTGAGTCCTTGCGATTAAGCGTTGTTCACTGTGTTGGCCGCCACACTTATTGTGCGGTGTGAACGGACAGCGTTATAGTTAAACGCCTGTGGGCGTATTTTTGAGTGGAATCACGATGGACTGGTTATCTGACCAGTGTACCACGCCAATAGTTAGACTAGGGGCGAATAGGAGTCCTTGACTTCATCAAGGCGTAGGGAGAGTTTGATTGGCAAAGGTCAATCCACATAGAGAGTTATCTTATTTGTCAGCAGCGAGCGGCGCTGACAGCAGTCATCGCAGCTTACGGTATTGTGCGCTACAGCTATTGTGAGCCCCATATTTCCTCCACAACAGTACATTTCACTGCATTTCACACGTGACAGGCTCGAACATACCTAGCAACATTCTAACTGATAATAATTGAAGTTGATTAGGCGCGGCTCTCAGCCATTCTGCCAAGTCAGTAACAATCTTAAACTTTGTATAGAAATTTCATTAGCGAATCCTATCATTAAGAGGTAACTTCACATTCCGAAAAGAACCCGTAAATAACTTGTTCAGCTCATAGCTAAAAGTGCCATTGTGATTTCTCAGAATTTTTGCAAAAAAATTATTTATTTTCGTTAGTTTCATGTTTTTCTTACACTAAGTAGTACTACTCCAGTACCTAAGTATCCCACTAGTTACGTAAGAAATTTTGTGAATTTTTGTGTCATTTCCTTACAGCGGAAGACTCCAGAAGATATTTATTGCTGAAAGTTTTTCAGGCATTTCTCTTTAGAACGTTAGGAGCGTCTGTCTGACTTCTGTAGTAGTGTGGGGGTGGAAATTGCAATTTGCAGGAGCCAAGGGTAAAGAGTATATCTGCAGAATGACAGAATAGCACCCATACGTTCAAAAATGGTTCAAATGGCTCTGGGCACTATGGGACTTAACATCTGTGGTCATTAGTCCCCTAGAACTGAGAACTACTTGAACCTAACTAACCTAAGGACATCACACAACACCCAGTCATCACGAGGCATAGAAAATCCCTGACCCCGCCGGGAATCGAACCCGGGAACCCGGGCGCGCCACACGTTCACCATAGAATACCTAATAGTAGTCCTTTATTCATAAGCTTGGATCGCTTTCCGTCAGATCCATTCCAATCCGAGGCTGCGTGTGACTGTATAGGAACCCGTCAGTTTTTTACGATTAACCCTCCCACTTTATCCGGGCTTGGGACCGGCTGGAAGGCTAGTTATCTTCCAGGCATGGTTTCAGTGAGCTTTAACCACGTTAAAAATTATTATTTGTATTGCATAATGTACCGCTGTATTGTGTGTAGCTACGCATAAATCACAATGCGCGCGCCTACCCAAGTCCGTCAGCATGTATCGCGCGGCGGCAAGACTGTAAACACATCGTCGTGTGCTGGTGTAGATGGAGAGGAGTCGGCGCAGCTGTTCGTCTGGCTGCGCTTACCCGAACAGGCAGACGCGTGAAAGTGACTGACTTTATCGCAATTACTCTTACAGTAGCTTACTTACTTACCATGACTCATCGTAACAAAACTACTGACATGCGAGCGTAGCCGCGGGTAACATGAACTTATGAATATGTGCATATGCTGTCACACTAGTCAAACGATATAAAATTTCCGAATCGATTACATTAAATTTTTGACTTTTAGTTCTCACTTTTAGCGCGTCATCTCGTTTTGATATTGAAGGGTTCGACATCATCTTCATGTGACTACTTTTTCCTCTGTGTTACACAGAACCCACTGTCTTGCACTGTTAAATTACAAACTAATCAAGCGTTCGTACTTTGATGGACCTGCGCTTGAGTATGCACGCTGCACGGTTCTGCGAACTGTGGCTGGACGACACCGAGGTTTTATTTCGCACCGCTGCTAATAGAGTTTTTTTTTTTTTTTTTATTTGCTCACATGTGGAGCAACGATATGAGGAACTACAAGGCACTAATTTCTTACGTGTCTCCACGACTAAGGTATAATAATATAAATTACCTAATCAAAATCGGTCGTCGAAGGGAAAGTGGTGGGAATGTCATAGTGTTTCGATTACTATGCACGATGCTTTACAATCAGTCAGAATCACTTAATTTTGGAATTTTCGTTTCGTTGCCTTCGTGTCTAGTAATTAATTGATCTCTGAAATTCTCATTCTGGAATTGATCTCTGCTTTGTAACTAAATACTTAGGTATTCTTAAGTTCCAAAGCTCGAGATATTCTTCAGCAGATGGAATTCGGAAGCATTTAAACGTCAGATCTCTAGTTTAATGTGAAGGAGCAGTCAGCGTTAATTCATTCCGACTTCTCAGATTAAATATACGGATCTACCTGAGCCGCGCAATTTCGTTTTTGTAAGTCTGCTCTCGTCTGTCTTGCTAAACTTAATTCTGTTTAAGTGGTGGGAGAAAGAAGTGAAATATTTCTGTTCACTTCGATAGGCCTAACCAAAACAACTACTGAGACGAATTTCCGGTATTACCTTACATATCCAAGTGATCTTTCGTGTTTCGGTCAGTTGTTCACTAACCGGGAAAACCTTTTCTATTTCTGCACTTCAATAAACTTAATGCATACTTCTCCTAATTACGATAGCGTTAAGTGGAAGATTCAAAGAAGGGAGGCATTTCCAGGTGGATAATATACAATTGATCAAAACAAAGACAGGCTTTCATGTGGTCGCCTACTTCAAGAAATGGAAGGAAATAAAAGTGAAGCTTGTAATATTCTGTCGCTCAACAAAAATTGCTAAGACCCTATATACAGTCATTAATTTAATTAAATCACGACTGAATTTATTTTAGATAAGTGTTTAGATTTACTTTAGTACTGAAGAAAATTTGAGAGATACGCAATAGTTCGTAGACGGATACTTTTCCCATAAACCATTCGGCTGTTCGGTTTGTTACGCATACCTGTATTGTATTAAAGTCCACTAAGGCAACTGTAATCTTCATCAATGAGCCTTACACATCCCAGCATTGTCCAAGTCCTCCTGATATTATGAGTTTTCAGCTATTATTACCTGTGCCATTCACTGATTTTCAACAGAGGCATTTGGTTTTCCTTCTCTCGTGTGCGAAGAGAGGAAATTAAACATATGAGTTATTTAGAAGCTTCAAGCACAGGAAAAAGAGACAGCCAGACGAGAACTTGGCATTTGCTACAACTGGTGCTTTGGAATCGGATCTGTTCATATGACTTTAGAATTAGCATGTTCGATTTTGCATCCGCTATTTTTGTCTCTTTGCGAGAAATATTTCCGTTTGTTGCAAATGGTGCTTTCGGGTCGGACCTTTTCGTAAAAATTTGCAATTATCAACTTCGATTGTTTATCCTCCATTCACCCCTTTACGACGAATATTTCCACTTATCTTAGACGCTGAAATACTAACCACTATATATTTGAAATTTCACTAATTTCATTCAAAATTAATGACAACAAGCAGTAAGTTAATAAGAAAAGTATTTGGTTCAGTTTGCTTGGAATATCATCTGAAAATAAGCGATTATACATCATCCTAACTGACACATCGTAGTGTAGCTTCTATTTCGAACAAGCAAAAGTAGGTTTTGATCAGTTTTATATTCATGAATTGCCTATTTCCTATACACAACAAAAACTGGTATCATTATGTTGAGCTTGTGGCACGTTAATAGACTTAGCTGTGGAATGTTCATTCTCTTCTGTTAAAATCTGTGACTTTCTGAAACATGTTAGAAAAACGGTTAGTAAATACGTATCTTTAACCTTTAGCCAGCACATAAATCCCTCTTAACAAACCTAGATTTTGCTGTTTTATGTTCATAAAATTTTTCGCCTTCACTTGAGAACAACTGAAGAATTACATTATCGTGTAAATTCAGAGACTCCCGCTGATGATATACCTACTACACGGGGCAGCTATCAAGCACCTGCGTGTTACAGTCATTAACGTTTCGGTGTTTATTTCAGTTTTTTTGTACACGACTTCAGCGTTTCTTAAGGATGAAAAAAAAATAATACAGTAAAATATGTAGACCACATAGTTGCGGATGCTTTGTGGGATAATGATTCATTACTTGGAGAGCCAATGAAAGGTATAACCAGGAAGAAACGAGTGAAACCCCAAATTTGAAATTTTTTCCTCATATCGAAATCAGCGACCATACAGATATCAGCTTACGAATTTCTAACAAAACTAAAAGAAGAAAAAATGTTGTTGCTTCAAGTATAACGCAATTCTTTCAATTTGAGACCACTTAGCTGCATTTTTATTTGAGCGGCTTTTCATTTGAACTCACGATGATAAACGAATGCCATTCCAGATCTTTCCGTGACAGGAAAATGTGAGATCGTTACCCAGAGGTATACTGTCAATTCTGCTAAGATTCTTCCTGTGTCTCTTGATGCGCTCATACACATCGACAATGTCCTGGAGAATATTTTCTATAATAATTATCATATTTATAAGTATATTCCTGTTGTGATTAAAAGCATTTGTATAAGCAAACGTATCGGATTAAATTGTAGTCACACTCTTAGTTCCACAGCGCTGGACATGTGTCAAATACTTCTAGAGTCGTTTACAATTTTCTCACGAATTTTAAATGACTATAGTTTTGGACTTCCTATGTACTTGGCATAGGAACTTTTTGATTCTCTTACTGGGCGTAATACGTTGTTTTCATTTAATGAAGTTATATAATTATAATTTTGACAACACAGATTTGCATATTATTCGGCGGTAATAACACTGCATGTACCATGCTCGAAGTTACGTCAGTAGTATTTACTCTTGAAATTGGAGGAGTGGGTAAACATATTACATATTCATAACCTCATAAAGAGGAATACGTCGTGGCAGGATTTCTCGTCGGAATAACGCTCGAGCCATATAACGGGCTCTAAGGACAGTAGTTTATTATGAGAGGCAGACAGGCTCAATACCTTAGGACAGAAACATTAGCTCACGAATTCTAGAAAGTTAAGATGTTTCTTCTACCCGCTATAAGGCTGCCTTGTGATACAGATTGGCAATATCGTCCTACTCTTGTTTCTCTGACACATGTATTCAACATATAAAGTAAGATAAAACTTACAGAATCCTTTTCGTTCCCTAATAATCACACAAGCGATGAATTATTCCTCAATTTTCAACAAGAGCTGTATATCCATCTTTATGATTTGCTGCTTCTTGTGTTCTGGTGTAGTGAAAAGAGTTTTACTAGGTTATTTGTGGAAAATACTTGTTATAGCAACGTATGCATCACAGCATCTCAGTATGATGCGGAGAATGGAAGTGCTTGCCACACGAAAACATGACAAGCTACCTGTAATAATTAACACAAAAGTGGTCCAGAAAATTCATGCTCACCAAATGTAAAGAATAAATAAAAACAAAAACCCACTGATGATGGCACAATGGTGCCGAAACATGTTTGGGTACTGCGAAAAATAGTGATTTGCGTAACTGGTGGACCACAAATCCAAAATATGTTTGATCTTAATCGAGTAAGACTAATAAGATATTAAGCGAAGATTTAGAAAGTCTTCTTATCGCATTCCGTACCGTTACTATCCATCTAACTGTTCAAATGGAAAATGCCTTGTGCACAGCTTAAAATTTAACATTTGTCATAAGCGCAGTAAGCAATTGATTTCTTAGAGCTGAACACTTGAGCGTCACTAGATTCATAGACGGGAGCATCATTTTCACAAGGGTGTTCACCTAGAACATCCGCTATTCTTTTATTCTGCACAGTTTCTTTTCTTACTACACTGCGTAGAGTACGTGGATTAGAAGACACCTACACAAGTACACTAGAATATGTCGCAAATACCGAAACCGATCGGCAGTGCAAAATAAAATAATAATATTTATTTTAGCCAAACAGCGTTTGCAACAATGATAAAGTCCCTCTCTGGGTAGTGGGATGCAGTACATAAGAAAAATTTTATAATTCTTCTGTATCTTCCTTATGTCTTATCTGTGGCAGTCAAGCGAATTAAACAATTTAGTGCAGTCCTTGACATCTGTTCATGAATAATATTACGAGAGTCATTACACAGATGCAAGAATCTACAGTCTGTAAGAATGCAGAGTCTTGCGGCTGTAACATTGAATAAAAAGATCCCAGATTTCGAACCGCGTCAAGTAATTAAAATTACACGAGCTTTCGGCCAGCCACTGCTTCGCCGTTGGCAAGCGGTGTAGCTGCCGGTGGGATACTGGTAAGCCCCTTGTACTCTTTGAACACTAGCTGCGGGCTGTGACGTCAATGGCCCCCGTGGCATCGCCATATACCAGCCATGTTGACTCGGCGTTCGGTGTGCCGCTTCAACCTGGGGATCGCTGGATCCACCACTGTGCTGAGCTGCAGACCGCCACCTCTCTTTAGGGCGTTATCGGTGAATTTTATTTCAATGGCTACTTTAAGCACGCAATCCCAGGAGCCGTTTGAGCGAGCCACCGCGGATATTTCGTCAAAGTTTGTCCGGAGTCCGTTTTCTGAAACATGCTCCGATAAAGCAGATTTCTTGGGGTACCGTAGGCGATAAAACCTCTCCTGCTGGTCCGTGCGTTGTTCCACGGCGCGTACTGCTTGCCCGACATAAGGCGGGCCACACTAGCAAGGTATCTTGTACACCCCAGGTGTCGTGAGGCACGAAATTCCACTTTACCATCGAGCTGCCAAATATACACTGAAGAGCAAGAGAAACTGGTACATCTGCCTGATATCGTGTAGGGCCCTCGCGAGCACGCAGAAGTGACGCAACCCGTCGTGGTATGGACTCGACTAATGTCTGAAGTAGTCCTGGATGGAACTGACACCATGAATACTGCAGGACAGCCCATAAATCCGTAAGAATGCGAGGGGGTGGAGAGCTCTTCTGAACAGCACGTTGCAAGGCATCCCAGATATGCTCAATAATGTTCAGGTCTGGAGAGTCTGGTGGCCATCAGAGGTGTTTAAACTCAGAAGAGTGTTCTGGAGCCACTCTGTAGCAATAATGGACGTGTGGGGTGTCGCATTGTCCTAATGAAATAGTCCAAGTCCGTCGGAATGCACAATGGACATGAATGGATGCAGGTTATCAGACAGGATGCTTACGTACGTGTCACCTGTCATAGTCGTATTTAGACGTATCAGAGTCCCATATCACTCCAACTGCACACGCCCCACACCGTTACAGAACCTCACCAGCTTGAACAGTCCCCTGCTGACATGCAGGGTCCATGGATTCGTGAGGTTGTCTCTATAACCGTACACGTCCATGTGCTAGATACGATTTGAAACGAGACTCCTGCGACCAGGCAACATGTTTCCAGTCATCAACAGTCCACTGTCGGTGTTGACGAGCCCAGGCGAGGCGTAAAGCTTTGTGTCGTGCAGTCATCAACGGTACACGAGTGGGTGCTCGGCTCCGAAAGCTGATATCGATGGTGCTACGCTGAATGGTTCGCAAGCAGACACATGTTGCTGCTCTGCAATGTAATCAGCAATTTGCGAATGGGTTGCACTTCTATCACGTTGAACGATTCTCTGCAGTCGTCATTGGTCCAGTTCTTGCAGGATCTTTCTCCGGCTGATGCGATGTCGGAGATTTGATGTTTTATCGGATTCCTGATATTCACGGTACACTCGTACGGGAAAATCTTCACTTCATTGGTACCTCGGAGACGCTGTGTCCCATCGCTCGTGCGGCGACTATAACACCACGTTCAAACTCAATTAAATCTCGATAACTTGCCTTTGTAGCACCAGTAAGCGAACTAAGAACTACGCCAGACACTTGTCTTATGTACTCGTTGCCGACCGCAGAGCCGTATTCTTCCTGTTTACATACATCTGTATTTGAATGCACATGCCTCTACCACTTTCTTTGACGCTTCACTGTAGAACGACAAAATTGCCAAGCCAAACCTTGTTGACATAATTTGGAGCGTTTAAGAACGAATATGTAGAGGAGAACTTAACACCATCACCACAGATGAGTGATGATGTATCACTATGACTGCAGGGTAACATTAATTCATCATCCCCGAGTCTGCCCCCGGCAGCTGAGTGGTTGCCGGCACGGTAGCTCAGCGTGTTCGGTCAGAGGACTGCGTGCTCTCTGTAATAAAAAAACGGAGTTAAGGGATCAACGTGAACGGATGTCTTGTGACGTCCGCCCAGACCAAACTCAACGAACTATATCGAATGTCAATCCTAAGGGCCCGGGTTCGATTCCCGCCTGGGTCGGAGATTTTTCTCCGTTCAGGGACTAGGTGTTGTGTTGTCCTAATCATCATCATTTCATTCCCATCGACGCGCTAGTCGCCGAAATGGCGTCAAATCGAAAGACTTGCACCCGGCGAACGGTCTACCCGACGGGAGGCCGTAGTCACACAACATATGTTACCATCCCCGAAAAAGGCGAAAACGGCATTGCATTACAGCAGTTAGTTTTTTTTTTTTTTTTGTAGATGAATAAAAAATGAAGGAAATAAATTTATATAAAGAAATAACAAGCAACCAGCTGCATGAAAGAAATTTAATTTCTTTACTGGTTTTGGGCACTTAGTACACTTCTTCAGAAAGTTATAGCTATGGCATTATTTGCGATAGCCAGCAATAAGAAAATGAATGTATAAAATACACATAGCGCCAAATGTGTTCACTGAACTGGCATAGCTGTAAAGTATAATGTCCTAAATCGCAAACATCACGATGGGGTCTGAACGGACGTGCAGCTCAGGGCAGAGCACTTACAGAAAACATCAACAGATATATTAACATACTCTGCGAATCATGAACACACAGAAGAAACTTTTATATCACAAAGAAACTTTACACAGCATCAACATGGAATACTGGCGATGGGAAATTCAATATCGAGTTTACTTCGAACTAAAACAATGTGAATAACGAGTTACTAACAGCTTAGCACAATACCCTACGTACAGTGACGAGAATTGTACCTGATAACATACCACCTACTGCCCGTAGGGGGGCGGGGGGAGTCAAATAACAATAAAGAAAATAAGGTGAGCGATAGGAACAAGATAACACCTACAATTACAAGCATACCTAATACAAAGAATGTACATATTCATTAACACCTGAAAATAAATTTTCTTCAATATTCGGAAAACCAATAGTGAAGCAAAAGAACAAAGATGATGATCATGCAATTGACAGTTCATAGCAGATGTCAATGCGAAACGAAAGTTAGAGTTTAAGTATAACCAAACACCAGATGACAGTTAAGAACAACAATACGTGTTTATTATTTTCAAAAATGGTTCAAATGGCTCTGAGCACTATGGGATTTAACTTCTGAGGTCATCAGTCCCCTAGAACTTAGAACTACTTAAACCTAACTAACCTAAGGACATTACACACATCCATGCCCGAGGCAGGATTCGAACCTGCGACCGTAGCTGTCGCTCGGTTCCACACTGTAGCGCCTAGAACCGCTCGGCCACCTCGGCCGGCTATTATTTTCACATCTGTCATTTTATTGTATCTAAATAGTTATCAATCCAACTACGTGTTGTGTCAAAAGGAACTGTGGAATGACTGCTGTATATTGACGGCCTGTGTTAATAACGAGTACATGAGCAGGCAGAGTGACATTCTCGAGTAGCATATCGTAGAGTCAAACACAGCAAGGGGGAGAAGATGCGTCTGTTGTTGCCAGTCGTATATGGAATGTTACAGGGCGATGGAATAACGTGTAAACTTCATACTGAGCTATGAATTGCGAAAAATAGCCACATAAATGGATATATTCCAGTTATTACAAATGCAAGGGTCAATGGCAGTAATCAAATTACCTGCTTACGATTGATTCAAACGCTTTCAGTTCATTAAGTAAACAGTTTATATGCTGTAATGTCAACAAATTTTACAACAGTAAACACTGAGTGATTGTGACATGTGTTAGGAGAAGACTGGTGACTATGGCTGCGAGCCGGCCGGAGTGGCCGAGCGTTTCTAGGCGCTACAGTTTGGAACGGCGCGACCGCTACGCTTGGCTCGGGCATGGATGTGTGTGATGTCCTTACGTTAGCTAGGTTTAAGTAGTTCTAAGTTCTAGGGGACTAATTACCTCTGAAGCTAAGTCCCATAATGCTCAGAGCCATTTTATGGCTGCGATTGATATTAGAGTAACTGTTTACTAACAACGTTATCGTTAAAGTTACATTTTCATATCACACCTTGCTTCCCGTTTGCACTCTATAAGCTGAGTTCAAAATGGTTCAAATGGCTCTGAGCACTATGGGACTTAATTTCTGAGGTCTTCAGTCCCCTAGGACTTAGAACTACTTAAACCTAACTAACCTAAGGACATCATACACATCCATGCCCGAGGCAGGATTCGAACCTGCGACCATAATGGTCGCGCGGCTCCAGACTGTAGCGCCTAGAACAGCTCGGACGGCATAAGCTGAGTGCTGAGCAGAAGACAACAGTGACGGAAGGTGCTATGATGTCACTGACATATGTGAAGACGCGTATTGCTTTCTCGAACAGTCATCACGTGGGATTAAACTAGTGCCATTGGTGCGGTCAAGAATACATTAAGCGAAAATGATGATCTGATTCCTGAGCTCTCAGCGTTACATTTCGACGGCCAGGCAAAAATGCTCTACGACAGCATCTTGTTCGGTTTGAAAGTCGAACTTCACCCATAGTTTACGAACATAGTTATAGGCATCTTGCGTTGAACGGATCACTTTGATAACGAAATAAGATATTCTGTCGTCATACACATCCTTTTTCTACTGTCATACGATTCAGAGACATTTCAGACAAAACGCGTATTAGTAAATCCTCATTACGTGAGGAGAAACTCTCGATACCATCATTTATGTAACCAAAAGAAATAACAAAATACGGCAAAACAGCACCATGTTGTCTTAAATCACCGTAATTCTTAGCTCGTACATCTTACCAATGATGTTTGTGGAAGTGCTGTATTGCCATTCCAAAACATGAATTTTCATAAAAGCAGAAATGCGATGTCGTTCGAATGTCGCAAATCCAATTCAATTTGAAAGAGCATGCAGCGTTAATTTAATCCGATTTCCCTAATTAATTTTCGGCTTTTCAGTAAACATCACAGGTTTGTTGCTGCGACGTCAGAAAACGTTAAATGCGAAGGAGAACTGTGGTCTTAGGTCGTACTAAACGTCGTTTTAAATTAATTACCTTCAGCAAAACGAAATGAATTTCACCGCTGATGCCCTTATAAATTTGTAAGTCCTCATGCAGAAATATTGTGTACTTCAAATAAAACCAAAAAGCGCTACTCACGGTGAAAGTGGCTGTTTCAGCCCCCTTTGATGTCCCTCTCATTTGTAATGCCAAGCTTACTCTGAGTTAGTCTAGCAGACTGATCTCTTGCTGCTTTTCGTTATTATATGTCTCTTTTGGGAGAAGGACTGGGTAACAACCGCTTTATTATCGATTATTGCTTATGTGCGTCACATTCATAAATTGTTCTACCTTTGTCCGTAATCCCCACAGTGAATCAGGAATAGGGATAGGAAGGTTTTCCCTTCTAATAGCGAATGTACATCTTTTAATGTAAGTAAATACACCGATGAGTTAAAACATTCAGACCGCCTGCTTAATAGCTTGTTTGACCGTCTTTGGAACGAAACACAGTACTTCACTGATTCTGCGTATCAGGGGTCCGACTGTTTGTCAGTAGGTTTGTGGAGGTATGTGGCACCAGATGTCCACACACACGTCATTTAATTAGCGTAGATAACGGACCGCTGATTCGCGTACGCGATGATGACGCCCGATAGCCACCCAGGTCGGTTCCCTGGGATTTACATGACTCGAAATTAGTCGCGGAGACATGGATGTGAGTCCACTATAATGCACCTAAAAGCACTGCAGCACGGTTGTGGCACCGAAACACGGGCACATACTGCTGAAAGGCCGTCGGGAAAGGCATCAAGCATGAAGGGATGCAGGTGGTTCGCAGCTATCAGCGCGTCTTCAATTGCTACCACAGGTCCCGTGCAAGCGCAGGAGAACGCCTCCCATAGCACAACACTGCTCCCACCAGCCTGCGTCCGCGGCGCGCTGCACGTTTCGAACCGTCGTTCGCCTCGATTACAGCAAAAATGTGTTTCATCCGAAGAGCCATCGTGTTTCCATTGATCGGCGGTCGAATCTTTATCTACATCACTGGTGTGCGGTGTCATTCTGAATCTGTATGGTTTCAAGTGTAACGGTCTAAGGAGTACTCGCCAAACTGTCTTTTGTGGAATACCAGTCTTGCGAGATGCACGTCGAGTTGATTTTTGTGGACTACAGGCAAAGCTCTCCCTAACCTCTTAGACATAATCACCAACACGCTGCTGACCTGGTGATTCATCATGTCGCAGCGAACAATCTGTCTCAAGAAAGTTCGTGTTCTAACAGTAAACTGTAGGCCTGCTCGGAAGTTCTCTAGCGTATTCGGAGCGAAATTTACTCCAAATAGTTGTTGCAAGTCCGTTTCATGAAATCAAATGGCTCAAATGGCTCTGAGCACTATGGGACTTAACATCTGAGGTCATCAGTCCCCTAGAACTTGGAACTACTTAAACCTAACTAACCTAAGGACATCACACACATCCATGCCCGAGGCACGATTCGAACCTGCGACTGTAGCGGTCGCGCGGTTCCAGACTGAAGCGCCTAGAACCGCTCGTCCACCCCGGCCGGCTTCATGAAATCAAAATCACCCAGCGAGCACGCTCCGCACCAGCGAAAGTAGCCATTTTAACCGTGCGCTTCGCTGGTGCTCCTGGTGGCGGACTGCACTACTAATGCACGATGTGAATCAAACTTGATGTTTTTTGCTCCGAAATGTCGATTCTGTAAGTTATCTCAAAAAATTTGCATATCATTCCAAAGTTCAAATGCCCTTTTGGATCCACCCAGTACAGTAATTTGGGCAAATACCAGGATTTTATATGATTTATTTAACTCATTCCAAACTAACGGCCACCTAGCAACTTGCAGCACGATGCAACATATCGTATTACATATGCGCGGGAAAATTATTCGTAATAAACAATGTAAGTTCATAATGTAGGGCTCTGTGTACATATTGTTCGTTTAAGACTGCTATATACGGCAGAAGCGTAGCTTTGACTGTTTTATTCAAGCCAACTGGTGTGATTATATGTTTCAGAAGGAAGTGAATAGTAACGGAAACCGATTATTTGGGAACCGAGTACCCATGACTGCGCAAAAGGTTTCTTTATAAACAGAGATCTTACGCCTCAAAACAAATGTATGGAAGGAGATCTCATTGAGCTGTGCTACCTATAACTCAACGTAGGTCTGTATGGTATCAGCTGTCCAGTAAGATTTTTTCGCTAATGTGTCATAAGTAAAGACACTCGTATAACGACACACACTGCATAGAATTTATGGAGATTGTTTCACTCCAGTAATATCAACATCACATCGTATGCCATACAATTTCATTTTCGCAGATTCAATGACTATCAAGATGACAAAATACCTGTCGTACTGCACTGAGTACAGACGTCCATAGACACATCACTCCACCACTATACACCAGAAACATGTCAACCATGGTGCTCTAAAAAGCACACTTCCTATATCTCATGGGGGTGGCCTTAATTCTATAATTTACTCTATATTTAATGGATTTTAACAAAGCTGCTCATCAGCGTTTAATCAACACTAGTGTCATGCCATCCTGAAATGTTAAGTCCCATTACACGAGATTGTCATAAAAGAGGATTGAAGCAAAACTGAACATCACAACTTTATGAAGTATACGGGAAACAGAAGAACAGAGTAGACGAAATGTGCACAACGCAATATCAGGCATACTTGTTGTATTGTGAACTGTCACATGAATCCTGTTAACACTCTACCCAAATCTTACGGCGTCCTTGTTGGACTGTGGTTTGAAACCTGGTACAGTTAGAGATTAAAGAGCTAAATAAAAACAGTTATCTGTGTTAGTCAATTTTATTTTCATTCACCATCACCTTTGTGTGGTTCAGTGTATTACGTCGTATTTTTGTATGCTACATAAAGTTAGCTGTTTGTTTTCAGTTTCATTTCACTACAAATAAATGTAATATCTCACTTGTTATCGTAATATGGCACTGGAATAATAAAAAAACAATAAAGTTACTTACAATATTTTCCAGCATAAACAAACATGAGAGTCATTGTAATGACTGTCAAGGGTATATATCGGGGATTATAGACTAGCAGCAGCTTAATGTAGAGTTAACATGGGAAAAGCAGGAGTTGCAACATATGAACACTGAGACACTAAGACTTCTTGAATCAAACAGTTATTTTGTAGAACGGAACCTAGAGGAATGTGCTAGTGAGCTGTTACTGCAGAATACTTCTCAGGTAATTTCTAACACTTTACAAATCTGCCCTAGGAAACTTCAGCTGCTACGATAAATCTAAATGATTATTGAGAAACCTGTCAGACAAGAAGGAACACCTAGTACACTATGTGTTCAAAAGTATCCGGACACCTGGCTGAGCCGGCCGGAGTGGCCGTGCGGTTCTGGGCGCTGCAGTCTGGAGCCGGGCGACCGCTACGGTCGCAGGTTCGAATCCTGCCTCGGGCATGGATGTGTGTGATGTCCTTAGGTTAGTTAGGTTTAATTAGTTCTAAGTTCTAGGCGACTGATGACCTGAGAAGTTAAGTCGCATAGTGCTCAGAGCCACACCTGGCTGAAAATGACTTACAAGGTCGTGGAGCTCTCCATCGGTGGAATTCAATATGGTGTTGGCCAACCCTTTGCACTGATGACAGCTTCCACTCTCGCAGGTATACGTTCAGTTAGGTGTTGGAAGGTTTCCTGAGGAATCGGAGACCATTCTTCACGGAGTGCTGCACTGAGGACAGGTATGGATGTCCGTTGGTGAGGCCTGGCACGAAGTCGGTGTCCCAAAACATCCCATAGGTGATATATAGGATTCAGGTCAGGACTCTGTGCAGGCCAGTCCATTACATGGATGTTATTGTCGTGTAAACACTCCACCACAGGTATTGCATTATGAACAGGTGCTCGATCGTGTTGGAAGAAGCAGTCGCCATCCCCCAATTGCTGTCATGCGAAACAACAAGAGTGCAGGCCCCCAACATGATAAACAGGATCACACCATAACACTCCCGCCTCCGAATTTTACTGTTGGCACTACACACGCTGACAGATAACGTTCACCGGGCATTCGCCATGCCCACAGCCTGCCATCGGATCGCCAAGTTGTGTACCGTGATTCTTCACTCCACACAACGTTTTTCCACTGTTCAATCGTCCAATGTTTACGCTCCTTAAACCAAGCGAGGCGTCGTTTGGCATTTACCGGCGTGCTTTGCGGCTTATGAGCACCCGTTCGACCATGAAATCCAAGTTTTCTTAGCTCCCGCCTAAATGTCATAGTACTTGCAGTGTATCCTGATGGAATTTGGAATTCCTGTGTGATGGTGTGGATAGATGTCTGCCTATTACACATTACGACCGTCTTCAACTGTCGGCGGTCTCTGTCAGTCAACAGACGAGGTCGGCCTATTCGCTTTTGTGCTGTTTGTGTCCCTTCACGTTTCCACTTCGCTACCAAATCGGAAACAGTGGACAGGGATCTTTAGGAGTGTGGAAATCTCGGGTACAGACGTATGACACACGTGACACCCAATCATCTGATTACGTTCTAAGACCGTCAGTTCCGTGGAACACCTCATTCTGCTCTCTCACGATGTCTAATAGCTACTGCGGTAGCTGATATGGAGTACCTGGCAGTAGGTGGCAGCACAATGCACCTAATATGAAAAACGTATGTTTTTGGAGGTTCCGGAAACTTTTGATCACATAGTGAAGCATGTGGAGATTTAAATGTATATTTTTTAAAAGATAAGGACAAGAAAAGTGAACTGGAATCACTATCTGGGTATTTCAATCTAATGCACGTAGTCACTTCTCCAACTTGGGTGCAGGAAAATAGACTGCTAACATTTCTGTAGTCAGTGTTCAGCCTGAAACACTTAATGTTGACCCAATTGCTAATGGACTATCTGATCATCATGCGCAATTAGCGAAAAGAAACAATACCCCACCTTTTAGGCCTGAGACGTGTTCATACAAAGCAGAGAAGTTTATATCTGAAAGCTCCTTACCTAAAAAGTTATCCAGATAATAACTAAAAAAATAAAAAGTAAGCCCTGGATAAATATCTGAATTAATATTCCATGTAAGACGCAGACAGGAGTTTATATAAAGAGCAGACTAAGTCAATAACTGACTTTACTCGCATACTACAAAAATATTTTTCAGTGTTTTATGGAAAGTCACTGAAATGCCAAGAGGTATCATGTTCTGACACAAATTTATAATGCAGATGACATGATTAAAAGTACATGGGGTAGAGTCAAACGGGAGACAAGTCAGACACATAGTGAACAAGATTGATAGTGATCAACTAAATGACATTGATCTGATTCATAATTCACAAGTTGTAACTACCTTTAACAATCACTTTGTAAATGTCGTGGCAAAAATACACTGAAGCGCCAAAGAAACTGGTACAGACATGCGTATTCAACTACAGAGATATGTAAACAGGCAGAATACGGCGCTGCGGTCGGCAACGCCTATATTAGGCAAAAAGTGTATGGCGCAGTTGTTAGATAAAGTCAGCAGACAAAGTTGATGCATATACTACTGTTGTACTAAAGCCTTTTAGAGCACGCAACAGACGAATCGTTAATGATGTTTTACACATAATCATTAAATGGTTCTCTGAAAAAGGGCTCTCAGTTTTTAGAAAACACACTATGTTCTCTTCTGTATAACAAAGAGAGTCATATCAACAAGTGATATAGCAGATGAACCACAGTCAGCAAATGTAGCTGAATGCTGTAAATTTTTTAATGTACGTTCACGGAAACCTTAAATGCATGAAGAATATTGCAGAGCTTGTCAAACAATTAAGTTAATGATCTTTTCTCTTTGTGTACTGCTATAGACAATTAACATTACTTGATATATGACACCTCACACTTCGGAACTGGTTCCCTCCAATCAGAGCACTCTGTGTCACCTGAAAACCATTCACAATTGCCAAACTTCCACGGCAACTGGCCAGTACACTCCCAGTTACTTGTCTGACGTTCTTTCTTGGTGTGTTTGTATCCCAAATCATGGGTCTGGCACTTTTATTCCGTATTTCATCACACATGATGATCCCACCAAAAAACAGTGCACACACAAACACACACCGAGCGAGGTGGCGCAGTGGTTAGACACTGGACTCGCATTCGGGAGGACGACGGTTCAATCCCGCGTCCGGCCATCCTGATTTAGGTTTTCCGTGATTTCCCTAAATCGCTCCAGGCAAATGCCGGGATGGTTCCTTTCAAAGGGCACGGCCGACTTCCTTCCCCATCCTTCCCTAATCCTATGAGACCGATGACCTCGCTGTCTGGTCTCCTTCCCCAAACCAACCAACAACCACACAAACGCGCGCGCACACACACACACACACACACACACACACACACAAACACACACTTCATCTACAGCATCAAAGAAACACTACTGGATTCATCAGCACAAGACACGATTCAGTGTCAGATATACAGATCATAATCACAGAGATCGGCTTGCGTTAGATAAGCTCCGCACGACATTACGTGAAGCTGATTTTTTGAACGCTGCAGTTCATCGTTACGACTGGGTCAACACAGTTATAAATACAACTACTTGACGAAACGTTGTGGTGTAACGCAACGGTTAGCGTATTAATTTGGCGAGTAGACGTTCGTGGGTTTAAATATAGCGACATTTTTCTTATTTCTAAATCAAATCAAAAGACTTGGACTTTTATTTTTATTCAATTAATACGTTTAAATGTAATTTCTTTTACTTCTAATTATTAACTGCATCATTTTCATCAGTGTATTGACTTTTTTATTTGCTCTTATTTTTCCTCTTCTTCTTTTATTCGTTTGGAATCTGCCTATATCGACTATAATCTGCTACCAACTCCCAACGAGGACTGATCAACAGTTGGTTAAGCGGCATCTCGTGTAGTCATTGTTAAGATAGTATCAGTTAACCATTGATAGCGAGAAATTACAGTTTGCTTGTGACGCTGAAACTAAATTTTTTCTGTCTTTAGTTTGCACATAGATGTTAACTTTAATTGCCGTGAACAAAGCGATCATGATTTTAGTTCTGCCGCAGATTGTTGACCGCCGTTTTCTCGCGGATGCATTGGGCATCATAAGGATGTGATTAGCTTAGAACATGAGTTTAATCTCAGGGTTATAAAACGCATCGTCTGCCGCATTGTGGTCATTGGTTATATAAAATCAACTGTCGACAAAGCATCTCGCATTCCCGACGTATCTTGAGGCGGCCAGTTCTAACATTGCACCGCGTTACACATTAAAAGCATTTTTGAAATGACACACCGTTTTTGTGCATCGCCTGTAACCGAGAGGTTGCTGGGAGCTGATCTGGCAACATTGTAGCGACGAGTGGCAGACGTCAACTAGCAAGTAATTTTAATCGGAAGCTAGTGAATCGACCTCCAGACATACACACATAAAAAAGTGTTGCATCGCCGTTGTTGTGGGAGTACCTGACCCTTTATATAAAAGTGAAATAAAGATACACAAAAACAATATTACAGCTCTCTTTGTTGTCCATGAACACAAAAGCTGCAAGTTGTACGATAATAATCTTGACTTTTTGAACTTGTGCTCCTGATAGCAGCATCCATCAGTATCTCTAACACCCAGTAACACGTCCTCTTACGTTGATGCCTGCCCGTAGTCGTCGTGTCATTCAGTCCTCTCGATGATCAAGGCAGATTGTCCCACTCTTCAACGACGATTTAGAGTAGATCTCTCGTATTGGTTGGTGGCTCATCTCGTCCAAAACCATTCCTTTTCAATGTATCCCAGGCACATTCTATAGGGTCCATGTATGGAGAACGTGTTGTCGAGTCTTATCTAGCGATTTCGTTATCATGAAGAAATGAATTCACAACGCGCACACGATAAGCGCTTTAATTGTAGTCAATTAAGACGAATGCCTCTCCGAAACGTTGTCGATTCGGCTGCATTATACGTATAGTCGTTGATTGTCTTCAATTACCAGAAGCGGGGTACATTGTTTCCATATAATGCCATTCCAAAACATCAGGGAACTACCATTTCTTTGCACTCGCTGGACAGTGTGTCTAAGGCGTTCAGACTGACAAGATTCCTCCGAAACCATTTCCGTCCTTTGTCTGGTTGAAGGCGCATGCGAGGCTCATCTGTGAACAGATCTTGATGTCAGTTCCGATGAGTCCATTCAGCATGTTATTGCGCCCACCTGTGCCGCGTTGCATAGTGTCTATGTGTTAAAGTAGGACCTCACCATGGACGTCGGCAGTCGGGAGTGAAGTTGCAGATCATGGAGTAGAAACACGACGTCCTGTGGCTGCACTAAAGTCATTATTCAGCCCCGTGGTGTTCCTCTCACGATTCCCCCGAGCTGAAATCCGTAATTAGTGGTCATGAACTGTAGGCTTTGGGTGGCCCGAACGAGGCAATTCATCTACAATTCTTGCATCTGTGTATCTTTTTTATGTCCGAGCAACATCGCTTTGGTTCACTCTCAGACGTCTGGAAATTTCTCTTGAAGAGAGTCCATCCTAATACAACATAACAATGCGGATACGATCAAATTGGGATTCTACGTGGTGTTGACGCGTGGGTATACTCTGTCTCCTGGTAGGTCTTCAAGCAGTTGGGCGTACTATGAAATTTGTCATAAATACTCCACCACAATTTCAGATTAATAGTGATATTCACAATTACAACATTGGAGAAATAAATCACCTTCATCATCCATTTTTAAATCTGTCAGTGGCTCAGAAAGGAGTTCAGCACACAGTAACAAAAGTCTTCATCATTTGGCCAATAACATGAAATGTCTAGCTTAAAATCATTTCCCCTACACCAAAAAAAGAAAAGGCTAGCTCTGAGAGATAAAACAGTGAAGGCATAGGATCAGACAGGTAAAAAGATAGGCCTAACAGATGTCCTTGGATATCAAAGGAGATACTGAATTTGACTGATGAATGGAGAAGATAGCAAGTGAAGCCTGAAAATGGAATACATGTGTCCAAGAAATGAGATTGACATGAAGTGAAAAATCCCTAAGTAGGAAAAGCTAGAGGGCAAATGCAAATCTATAGGAGTATGTATAACTAGAATGATAGGCGCCGCCTACAGGAAATTTAAAGAGGCCTGAGGTGAAAAGAGATGCAGGTGTATGAATATCAAGAGTTCGGATTGAAAACCAGGTGGAAGGAGCATATAGAGCACCTGTACGTACTATGGAAATGAACTTGAAAGGATTATTATAAAGAGGGAAGAGGATGAAGATGAAGATGAGATAAGAGATATAA
Source organism: Schistocerca nitens (assembly GCF_023898315.1). Lineage (NCBI taxonomy): Eukaryota > Metazoa > Arthropoda > Insecta > Orthoptera > Acrididae > Schistocerca > Schistocerca nitens. The sequence continues at coordinate 104,205,964 of NC_064621.1, read as the reverse complement.
TACCGCAAGAAGAATTTTGCAGAGCACTGTAAGACCTAAGTAAAAACAGTCCCCTAGGGCAGACAACATTCTCTCAGAAATACTGATATCCTTCGGAGGTCCAGCCATGACAAAACTGTTCCACCTGTTGCGCAAGATGTAGGTTGCACTACTTATTCTGAGATGCACATGACAGAGTAGTCTGGAGAGCTGCATCGAACCAGTCTTCGGACTGGAGACCAGAGTCACAACAACAAAAATGACGCTCAGGGTTCTTTCTGCTGGAATTCCTTATAAGTAACATCATTTTTGTCATCGTAATGACCCTGAGGGTCCTTTCTGATGGAACTTCTTGTGAGTAGCTTCATTATTTTTAAAAATTTATAGTTTCAGTACCGTGTAGCAGTAACAAGTCACAAATTACACCGTGTTTGTAGTGAAGTGAAGTGGCTGCATCCAGCGAACAAAATTGCAAAGTGATACACTGATCCACCTGCAGGTGTGGTGTAAGCCCTTGAAACGCGTCGTGGGAGAAAAAAGCGACTCATGTAGACAGCTGCTTTAATACATGTACCGTGCAAAAAAGTGCGCAGCCTCGGCTTAGGAAAGGCAAAGTCTAATGATACTAATCAGGCTTCCACAGACCAGTTACACGACTTTTTCTCGACACCGGCAAGCTCTGCAGAAGCGATTAATGACCAGGCATCGGATTTTAGAGACTAACGGATCTCTCGTAAGCTAAGTTCCTACAATCTCTGTATAGAAATCCATCACACAAATGTCTTCTTAGGTTGTGGGTAATAGCAGATTGAACACTGGACTGACTGAAATCATTGCCAACATTTTAATTCTGTTTCTTAAAGACATTTTTAATTTGCCTCTCGTTAGCGCAGGGACTCCTTCATGGGCATCTAAAGTGCACGGGCCAGACTGTCACGACGTATGGGGAACCTTTTCCTGTTAACACACGGTTTGGGAATGTATTAAACAATACCAAACCCTGTGAAATATCTACTATTGTGATGTAGCTCAGTACTTCAAAAATATTGAAAATGCCAGGAAACTAGAGCGAACCATGGATGCTTGGATAAAATACATGGGTAACCTTATCTTGTATGATTATTTTAGAGCTGCTTAAGTTCAGTTCGAATAGACACGTTTGAATATGTACCTAAATTATTTACACGATATGTCCCCTTCGTCGATTTCTTACTTTGTAGACTCCTCTGCACTTTTCCAAATCAAACACTTAGCCTCATTCTATAAGAGCAAAACAACACCTTGCCCATCTAGAATTGGCCAGTATGTACCCAAAACCCTAAATCTTCCTACATCTCCTGTTTATCTAAGCAATTCATCTGAGGAGCCAACTACTGAGAAACCTGAGTTTGATCTGAAACTACTCAGCAGTTAAGGAGATATTTAAATTTTTACTGCTATCATCGGCGTTGCTCCCTATCGGTAAATTACTGCTGCTTGTGGTATCTCTCCACTACGTCAATCCTCGCCCATCTTTAGGCTTCCTCTCGCTTTATGTTTCGTTTCTACATTTTTTCTTTTTATGATCTTCCTGCTAACTCCTCCCTATAATTTCTTGTTCTCCTTAGATCAATTGCCCTCAGCAGACTTCTTACTTTCGGTAGGGGAGAGTCTTGTACTTTGATACACATTTCGTTCTTTCGAATCCAGCAGGCTTGTAATAGAAGTTTAATGTAATTTCTTAATTAGTTTTTAAGTGATGGTATTCACTTTTAAGTGTAGCAGTATTTTTATGAAATTACAAACATTACACCGAAAAATAAAATTTTCCCGAATGTGAGGATATGATCCAAGGTTCGACTTGGCCATGTACTTAAGAATAAATAATGTACGAAATTTGAAAGGGTTGCAGACGAGGAAATCTTGCAGTATTGCATTTAACACTCTGCCTGTTTCATTATTATTCTACTAGACACCAATTATCTATAAGTGAAATCTAATTAAGTCGAAGTATTGTCAGCAACCAGTTACTAGTTCAGTATATTTTGAAATGGGGGCTACTCCATTGGTTCCCAATCTGGGGGTAATTACCATCTGAGGGGTAAAATGAAATTTTGTGAGGGTTAAAAACTAAAAGATTCGATTCTATTTTAGTTAAGAAACTAAATTATTTTCAAAAGATAATTACTATTATCGCACTTTTGTAAGACGGTAATATTGGTTACGTAAGTTATCAATAATTAGTAGCATTAAATTGGTGGAGGTTCTAACATCAGTAATGATAAAAGTGAAATATATTCATAACAAATGCTAAATATCTCAAGAAAATGTCGTCCCCAAGTTGTAGATAGTACCTGCAGTAGTCCAGAAATTATCTCATTACTCACTTCGAAACAGATAAACGAATAAATTGAAAGCACGCAACAACAGTAACTACATAAGGACTACTACAGTTCAGTATACAGAATTATTATTATTATTACTATTACTATTAGTGGCTGTGGTCAGACATAAAGCTTAAACAGCGAGAAGTCTTCCAATTTCCGCCAGTCGAGAAGTAAGGAGCGCAGCAATCAAGTAATTTATGAGCAGTAAGTACAGTCCACACATCTGAACCTCTTTGATTTTAAATGGGGTTGCAGTGTGCAGGTCAAGTAAGTGCCGCAATGGAGAGAAGTAATGCAGGGAAAGTATGTTTTGCAAAAAGTGTATACCCTCACTGTACCTAGTTAGTTTTATTTTCTGAGGAGGAGTTGTGGGTAGCCCCCCCCCCCCCTCCTACATACACACAAACGAAACATTATTCATCATTCGTCATTTTCAAAATACAAGTGTTTCAAGAAAAGGCTTCCAACAGCTTGGTTACGTGGCTTAAGTTGGTGATAATGTGGGAATATGGGGTACCGAGGGGGGGATGGGAGAGGAACAGACGGCAGGGAGAGGAGTGGGGGGGGGGGGGGGGAAGGGGGTCGTACTAGCTATTGTCTAAATGCACTCACGGGTAATGATCTAAGAAACGTTGGGAACAATGAGCTATTGGAAGATATCACTAATTCTCATTTTCCAGCCAGTTCAAATTTTTAGAAAATTAGAGAAACTCAGTTCATTTTCAAGTATCTAATATTCCATGGTAAAAGCTCTTATTCTGCTTCAAGGCACAAGATGGTGCAGGAGTGACTGATTATGGCTTAACTGTTCACAAATTATATAAACAGTTCTAAAAATATGTAGCGTTTTACTCGCCATAAAATTCTGTACCTGGGAATTAACAATATATTCCATACAGCTTTAATGTATTATCAGCACTTAAATGTGTGATTCTCAAAAACATTTACAAATGATGCACAAAACACAACCCGATGTCTAACATTAACATATAATGTATAAAATGGCGGAATCTGCTTACGGCAGCCTCTAGCGCGCATTCCTCCATGTGATTCTCAAATCAGTCACTAGGCTGGTGTACCAACCAAAGAACATCACGTGTTGCTAGGTGCACTATTCTCTAGGTACAACACTCTCCCCCAGTACTGCCTTACGATTCTGGTAGTATATTTTAATCCCTTACTCAGAGGCATTTTATATTAGGAGAAATGTACAGATGTCAGTATCAAAGCTTTTACTTCGGTAAAATAATTACATTCAATATTATTATAATATTATTATTGTGTATAGGAATAAAACTGTAAAACTTCCGTCTCTATATGTCTGTTTGAACACGCTAATCTCCAAAACTACCAGACGAAATATACAGGCTTTATTTCACCAAAATCTGATCACCACAAAAACTATGATATCGTAAGTTATAGTTTTACCAAAACCGTCATGTGTGTCTGTTTGCCTGTCTGAACACGCTAATGTTCGACACTGATAGACGAAATTTCACAGGTAACTAGGGTGTAGCTTGGGGTAACATATAGACTTAATTTTATGAAAATCGTAGCATGAAAAGAATTAATATCGTAATTTAGTTTTATCTAAAATCGTCTGCTCAGCTAAGTAGGTCGTTAGGTTGATTTGGTGGAGGGGACCAAACAGCGAGATCATCGGGTTAGGGAAGGACAGGGAAGCAAATCGGCAGTACCTTTTCAAAGGAACCATCTCGGCATTTGCCTGAAGCGATCTAGGGAAATGACGGAAAGCTCAAATCAAGATAGCCGGACGCGGGTTTGAACCGCCGTCCCCCCGAATGCGGGTCCAGTGTGCTGACCTTGGTCAGCTGAGTAGTTGACATGTTTAATCATTACAACATAGCACACCAAAGAACCAATCTAGGCCGCTGTTAGATCGGTTTCACTCAGTAGCAGAAACGCTTTCAGAAGCTTACGTCAGTGATAGAATTAAACCCAGCAGACTTATCTTTATGAATAGGAACAAAGAGCGATTTTGGTGGGATAGAAGATACTGATTTACTAATTCGGCATTACATATAAAAATTTGGTGACATAGCTTTTCTTCTATAGGTTTTACTTATATTTGAATTCTTTCCTACGAAAGCTTTTTTTTTTTTTACCTCAGTAACTGCAGTATTTCTGGAAGTTTATGTTAATGGCAACATTAAGCACCATAATTTTATCTTTATGAATACAATCCAACATTGAACATGCTTGGCTAGGTTGTAATGATTCACTGATTTTCCTTTGTGTGTTAAGAAGTTAATCACATCGCTTTGTTCCGTTCGATAGTTCCATTTATGTTCTGCACAATGGAAAACAAAAATTAATTTATTAAGTTTTCTTTCTGATATGGATACCTCCTCAACACATTTTGATTTCGTTTTGTTTGCTGATAAAAATGCCAAAAAAAACGGTCGAGTTTTTCTGAATGCACCAGAACGGCTAAAAGACTGACAGCCAATATTCTCAAGTATTAAGTGAAGATCGTAAGGCGAGTTCTGGGATATTAGGCTTTAACTCGCTCTTTGGAAACTTCTTCCCATAGCGAGACAAGAGGCATCTCTGAGCGTCATGCATTGTCTCATTCCTCAGAATATTTCTCACAGAGGCTTAAAATAAGTTCTCTCCATGTAACAACGTACAAGCGAAATGTTTCATTCTGCAGTGGAGTGTGTGCTGATATGAAAATTCCTGAAAGATAAAACTGTGGGCCAGAAGGTAGGAGATGGGGTACAGGAAGAAGTAAAGCTGTGAGGGTGTGTTGTAGGTCGCACTCGGTTAACTCAGTTGATAGAGCACTTGTCCGTCCTAGACAAAGTTCGCAGTTTATACAGACATTACCTTTGTCCATTCTAGAACGATGTTTGAGAACAATGTAGGTTGGTAAAATTTAATTAGAGTGGGTATTGTTACTTACATTATGAGTAAGCCAATTAATTACATTGTTCTAATAAATCAGACCGCCTTTTTGTTTGCGTGTTTGTCTTCTTAGCGAAGTATTTCAGCTGACATGTATCTTTTGTAGCTACAAACGTGGTCAGGTTAGTTTTGTGAGAATGGTCTCTTAGGCCTATCTTCTAATGTCAAGCGTCAGTTTCTCGTATAATTTGTAATTATTTATGCATGGAAATAACACGGGAGAGCTTACCTCAGAGTTGACTATCATGTTTTAGGCACTATTTTGACGAAGATGAGTGTAAGTGGAAAATAATCATGCGATACTTGATGTAAACATTCCATTGTACTGCGTAGTTGGAAAGGACATTGTGACATTTGACAAGCATAATAAACAGGGAAAATTATTAATTTTGATGCTCCGTTGTTTCTTAAGCCGAGTGTGTTACTCAGATCGAAGGTACGGAGATGGTTTTAATTTCACATTAAGACAACTGGGCTAGTTCCGCCATCTTGAATCTATGAGTGCCCCTTCATTTTTTAATGCTATGATGGACAAAGGGTAGGTAAGTAGAAGATAGCTGTGGAGAGAGTTAGAAGGGGGGGGGGGGCATGTTGAAGAGCGAGGAAGGGGGAAGCAGGGCGTGGCTTGTCACATGGTAGACAAGTGGGGCGTGGCTTGTTACGTCATTGCTCGTGCTCTGCCTCTGCATGTAAGACAAACCTACTGCAAAGGTCAAAGTGGTCCAGAAGCGCTATAGGCATATAGGCATATACCCCAAGACGGTATTTTCCATTGTAACGGAGCCTTTTGTGTCAAGTTTGCACGACCGCTTACCTATACATGATACATCAGCAAGACTGTGGCCGTCAGAAGATGTCGGTGTATGGCAGCCTAATGTAACTGGGCAACCTGCCCAAAACTATGCAAATGAGTGCAGCTGGATAGGCTGTGAAAAATAGTGCCCTCTGCGCAGTCGACATTGTTATTATGTCGCTGCGGGCCAACAGCAGAAACATAAAATAAAAGAAAGAAATTCAGGTATCTACCATATCATGTCACGTGTTGTGACGTAAGGACTCGCACTTGGTAGAGTTGGCTGTTTTTTTTTTGTTTTTTTTTTTCAATCAAAACAGACGATTATGAATCAAACTGCACGAGATTTCGTTGCTTGTGATATCAAATGTGACCTCGTAGTAATGAACTACACAATGACACGTACCAATAAATGTTGCTGCACAACTGGACAGAGGTGTCAGGCAATATGCATGCCTCAAATAACGCAGTAGTATCTGCAACAGCTGAGCTCGTCTCACCACAGTGAAAGCGATACATTCCGTTTTTTGAAGAATTCTGTGGTATAATATGAACTGCATGCAGAAAATAAGTTTCAGGTGGTTATAAGAACAAAATGCGTACAGATACAGAAAGAACTATTTACTGGAAAAAACTAAAAATCTTACATCATTTTTGTACATAGCTCCCAGCATTCTGTATTCACTTATCATACATTAGCACAAAATTGTACGCACCTTTAGCATAGAATGTTGCCGACAGTGTTGTCTACCATATGCTAATATGTTCTTTGAGCTAGTCATTCATGTTGAATAGTTGTCCATCGTGGAACGTTCTCAGTTGTAAAAGGAGGTTGAAGTCGCTAGAGACGAGGCTGGGAGTGTGCGGAGGGTTGTCAAACGAGCTTGAGCCACTGTCCTGTAAGAGTTGTGTCTTCTCCGTGTGGTATTGAACTGCGTCACGAATCAAAGCTGTACCATCTGTCAGCTTCCTGCGGTTCTGATTCTGTATTGCACGACACTGTTTCGTAACCGTCTCACAGTAAACATTTGTACTGATTGTTTCGTCCTTTGGCAAGAGATACGTTAGTAGAAAGACATGTCTAACCCAAAAGAGTCTGCCCATAACTTTTCAAGGTGTCAAGATTTACTTCGGTTTTGTCTCGTGACACAATGTGCCTCCAGCTCACTGATTGTCGTTTCCATTGAAGAATTTCATAAGCGACCAAAGTTTCATCTCCGATCGCTACATGGCTAGAAAATCCTCACAGCATTTGTCGTAACTCGTCAAAAATCCAGACGCTATTATTTCTGTTGCGCTATAAGAGTTTCGCCAATCAACGAGTACACAGTTTTCGAAAATTCAGTCTTCCAAAAAAAATTTCATGAAGAAGTGATCTTGAAATTAGCGGTAAGCTTTTAGAAAGATTGGATACGGGATTCTTTAAGCGCTCGAACTAATTCTTCATTAAGCAGGAACGGACTCCGCATCTTTCATCGTAGTATATCTGATCACACCCTTCATTGAACTGTCGGATTCTTTCCTTACTGTTGAGTCACTCATCACATTTTCTGCATACATCTGTGCCACAGTGGAGACCCACTACTGTTCTACCGTCGATGACTGTCGACTTGTTTAATGCTCTTCGCAGCCATAAAATGAGGTACAGGTCTAATTTCACAAGTTTCCGCGTTTTCAGTTAACCTCGCCGTTCTAAAAAACCACTATACAGCAAATAACACAGTAAGAACTCGAAAATGATGATGATGTTTCGGATTGTGGGTCGCTCAACTGCGCGGTTATCAGCGCCCGTACAAATTCCCAATCTTTGCTCAATCCAGTCTCGCCACTTTCATGAATGATGATGAAACGATGAGGACAACACAAACACCCAATCATCTCGAGGCAGGTGAAAATCCCTGACCCCGCCGGGAATCGAACCCGGAACCCCGTGCTCGCGAGACGACCACGAGCTGCGGACGAGAACTCGAAAAGATGTCACCTCCTTCTCCTTGACTCAAACCAAGTACACCGCATGCGCCGAACTGCGATTGTAAGGCTGCTACGGAAACAAGTAAAAATAGAACCTGCTTCACGTATGGGCTTCATATTAGATTATGACAATACTTCTTAAATAAAGTCGTAATCACTCGTCGCTGATCGCAACATGCTATTGTGAAGTGTTTGTGCTCCTGTGTCTTCCACAAAATATATTGTATGTACACTAACATGTCATATTCCTTGCATTGCTTCTGTTACTTCCAAGTTGTTGCACACGATAAATCTTAAAATAATGTAGTATGCAATCAAATGTTAAACCGTATGCTACGTTAAATGATTCCCTGTTTCATGTTTTAGCTAAATGATTTACTGATATATTTTTCTGATGTTCTATAAACGGAGCAAAATTTTTCTGTGATAGTATATATGAAATTTAAAGATAATTATCATATCGTTAGAATGCTGTTGGAGCCAAAATACATTTATATTTCACCTATACTTATGATTTTACTGCTCTAACACCAAGCAAGAATTGCATTTTATACACCACTCACATTGCTAGAACCGGCATTGTTCAGAAGAACGGGAACTTCATATAACTGAAACGACAATATAGGGTCTGTACCGTGGCATAGCCTGAGTCCATTGCCAGTTGTCACTTATTGTTTGGGATTTTTGCGACGAGTGCTGTAATAAATTACTAAAAGTAAGAAAGTACCGCATGGGACTGAGGTTTGTGTTCTATGTGAGAGGTTACAAGGGCAACTTGATAAGATGTTTCACCTGTTCAGTATAGAAATGGCTGGAACTTAGGAGTCACGGTGGCTGCTTGAAAACTTATTAGTTAAGACCAAGTGATTAACAATGTAACTTGAAGAATTATATTATACGAACAAAACAAAAAAGTAAATTTGTCAGAATTGTTTCGTTTGGATGTCAGTGGCCAGTTACTTGAGAGCATAGGTGCCATTCTCTACACTAACTAGTGTGAGCAGCATGCTCAAGGCCATCCCAGGTTCGGAAGAAATCGCAAGCTCCACAAACCCCGATATTTTACCGTTTCTTCGACTGGCACTCAGGGATAGCCCTGCTTTTCCGCTATCGTAGATATGCACTGTTAAGTACACCGTCAGAGAAAAATTAGTGTGCTCTTCTAGAGGCTTCCAGTTCACAGAAGATTTACTGTCGCAACAGTCGATTTACAGATCAATAGCGCAAGCAGTTCTGAAGTACCAGACATCGACCATGCTAAAACAACCATATTAGTATATGGCGAAGCCTCAACGGGCGACATTGCAGGTGCTGATGATCCAGTCGATCGTACAGACAGCTAACACCTTCCTTATGTTACGCCACTCCTGCTGGACTTGTTTATGTAGTTGTGTAAGAGTTGTTGGCTGACGAGTCGTCCCATCACATCCCACACGTGCTCAACTGGAGACAATTCTGGAGATCGGGCTGGCCAGGGAGGTGGCTGACGTCGTGCAGAGCACGTTGAGTTTCGTGGGCAGGTGCGAGCAAGCATTATCCTGTTGGAACAACATCACCTTCCAGTAGTAAGCACGGAAAACAACTGGTGTAACAACATTCTGCGCGTGCCGAACGATACTAAGCGTTACCTCCAGAAACACCAGAGGTTAGTGGCCGAGCGGTTCTAGGCGCTTCAGTCCGAAACTGCGCAGCTGCTACGATCGCAGGTTAGATCCTTCCTCGGGCAAGGATGTCTGTGATGTCCTTAGGTTACTTAGGTTTTAGTAGTTCTAAATCTAGAGGACTGATGACCTCAGATGTTAAGTCCCATAGTGCTTAGAGCCATTTGAACCAAAGGAGAATGAGAGTTGTAGCTTATGAAACCCCAGATCATAAGGCCCAGGCTGCGATCAGTGTATTTTGGACGAATGCACTATACGAGGTAACGTTCACCAGGTCTACACCGTACGCGTAAACGAACATTGCTTACATACGGGCAGAACTACCTCTGGCGGCACCAGTTGAGCCGCGCACGTCGATGCTGTGGCCTGAATGGAAGACGGGCTAGAGGTGTGCATGCCCTTAGTCCCAATGCTATTAACCGATTCGCAACAGTTCTCGTTGACACGTCTGGAATTACAAGGCCTGTTATCTGTGCTGTGGTAACTGCACCATCTGCCGTTGATGCCCTTACATTGCGACGTTCCTGGTGGGCGTCTCTGCAGCGAGGACGTCCAGGACCTGGTCTACAGGTGTGAGGGTATTCACACGACCACTGATACCAGCACTGTTGCTCAGCTGGCTGTCAGACGAGCGCCTTCCCCTACACGCCTTTTATGATACTTTCTTCAGTCATGTGAAATATAATCCTCTTCCCGAATCAATCACTCACTAGACAGAGAAACATTATGTCTGTATTGCATTCTATCTTTTACTACTTGCTAGCTGTATAACAAACTGGAGATTTTGAATGGGAAATGTTTTACGACTTTTAACTATGCTGCCATAAATGGAATTAATCCTCCGTTGCTCTCGCGGTTGACACTCGTCATCCACATGACTTTCCCGCTCAATTTTGTCTGACAGGGCTGGATTCAGCCCGTGACATTTTCGGTACATTTCTGTTAACTCTCCGCCTGTTAGCTCCAATCACTGTTGTCTTTCAGTTACGAAAGATAGTTTATGAAACATTATTATAGCCTGGAGGACACTTCTCATCCGCGCGAGCTCTGCTGCCACAATCTGAATCAGAGGTAGTCTGTATTACTTTATTGCTTTCCTGGATTCAATCGATCCTTCATGTGCGTAAATTTATACCATTAACTCTGATTGTAGTTACCTTCCGTCTTACCTAGTATTCTCTTTATTTTTAAACTGTGGAAGAAATGTCAAAGGCAATAAACCTCGGACAGAGTTTAGTAGAGATCCTAATGTATGGCTGGGATGGTTCAATGAGCTGAGTGATGAAAATGAAGTGATAGCGTTGACTCAGATACTGAGGACTGTGTTCATGAAAGCGGTAATGATTCAGGAACAGAACAAGAAGTGTCAGAAAATGATGAATATGAATCACAGGAAGAAGTAACTCAAGAGGATGCATTTTTTAGGGAAAGATGGAATAACTAAACGGAGGAACAATAAATATCCTACCAGTGTTAGAAGCAGATCTTGTGATTTTATTACGCATTTGCCTGGACCAAAAACAAAAAGCTCGTATAAAATAGATAGAAATAGAAATTCTGAATTTGCTCTTGGACTAAAACAAAATAAGCATTATTGCAACATGCACTAATACATACGTCAATTAAGTTCCTGGTAACTTCTCTAGGAAAAGGGACGCTAAAGAAACAGATGTGATAGAGATCAGAGCTTTCATTGGTTTGTTATATCTATGTGGATCTTTAAGATGTTCTAGGAAGAGTATATCGTAATTGTGGGCTAACTCAAAGGGAAACGGACTTGAATCATGCTATTTATGCACAAGTGAAAACCGATTCAGGTTTCTGTTGAGATGTCGGAGGTTTGATAATATCCGTGATAGAGGTGTTGGCAGGGAGATTGTTAAGTTGGCTGGTATCATAGCTATCAGAGAGGTACTTGAACTATTCACGAACAATTGCCAAAAATATTTTTCACCTAGTGAATATCTTACTGTTGACGAATAGCTTTTGGCATTTAGAGGAAACTGCCCGTTCAGGCAGTATATTCCTAGCAAACCAGCGAAGTATGGGTTAAAAGTGTTTGCTTTGGTTGATGTAAACCAGCTTACACTTTGAATTTAGAAAAGTACGTTGGTAAGCAACAAGAAGGACCATGTAATGTCAGTAATTCAGCTGAACATATTGTTCTTCGAATCGTCAAACTGTTTCAAACGTTAGAATATATCATACTGTGTGTGTACAAATATTAAATGTATTGTATTTAGATTTAATAAAAAATCATAAAACCAGTCATAAAGACCGTTCAAAGTGTACAAGTAGAGCGCTTGCTTTGTGGATGACATCAGTCATCCGCGCGAGTGACCATGTCACGAATTCTCGCGCGAGTAACAGAGGGTTAAATGCTTTTACTGCCGGCTGCCGAATAGACCCCTTGCAACGTATCTGAAATAAACTTTCTATGAAATTTAATAGTAAATGTTCCCAGTTGTGTTTTCTTCACAGTGGGAAATTTTACCTCTTCTTTCTGCTGCGATGATCGTCTCGAATACAGCCGTCGTAGAAGTTGATATTGTTGACCGAGTCGCCCAATGAAAGAAACTTCTATTTCGATGCGGTGACATGAATTGTTTGTCAGATAAATCGACAGGTGCCATGTTTCACTCAATTTTATATGAACCCAAAAGATAATCTTATTCAGAAAACTGTTACAACAGGGAAAGCGATAAAAATGTTCGCGTCCTCTCATCATAAAGACACAGCACAGACTCCTCTCTTTCTGCCGACTTACAAAAAAATGACAGTCATATCACTCTCATCTAACAGCATCTCTGCTGTAGCGCATCAGTTCCTTTGCTATCTTAGGTATACCTCTTTGGAAACATTTAGCAAGTGCCATTATGTATGTTACTTTGTGAACTACAAGGTTACGTCGGGGTTCAGATGATGTCTGTTCACAAATGGTTGAAATATCCAGCGAATATAGATATAGACGGAACACTCGTTGTGATGAAGAGGTATAGGAGAAGGAGCTATCGGAACATTAGAGTTAACTAATTTATATAGCCTTTCATGAGCTATATCAGAAGTTGGATGTGAATCCAAGTCCTCTCAAGTCCGACTGCAGTTGCCCAGAGATTGTACTAGCTCGCTCGTTAGAGCCTGTTCAAGGTCGTGACACGCCGACGTTCTTGGCCGTTTAATTGGCGCCCTTGGTCTCCCGAAACCAGTGTGGGAAGCTTAGCGCCAAAGCTGCCCATTACTCCAGTAATTGTCCGGATATAATAAACCCGCTTTATTAACGTTGAAATATCGTACATAAGGCTCTGGAGGTAAAATGTGAAGCAATGAAATCTGCTCCTTCGTTCTGGGCACTCAAGTAATTGCAGCCGACACTGTTACAGGACGTATATCACTCTTTTTTTTACGAAAAAAGTTCTGACATGACATTTATGTAATCGTTTTTATTATCTTCTCATAAGGAACCGTTTTCTTTAGGAAGGGACCTGGAAGTTTTTGGCATAGCTACATTGGAGATGTCTGTAACGTGAACTTTTCCCGGGAGAACAAGCAGGAGTAGAACGCAACTGTTGGCCAAGAGCCATGATATCCATTAAGAGACTAGTTTAGGAGAAACTGCCACGTCACTGAACCTTAAGTTCGTCTGGAACAGTTTCTAACGTATGAATAGTAGAGTAATTTCAGTTACCACTTAAAGGAAGAAGTCGGAAGCACAGTCACCTAGATAAAATGTTGAATTTTGTAGTTTGTTGACCCACCCTGCATTTTGTGTTACTTCGTTTTCTGTACGGAGTGGCGTTCTATAAGACAACCACAGTTTTCTTCCATTATCCTCATCATTTACTTAGAGACGTACGAATCCGTAATTGACAAATGTGGTGTTCGTACCAAATCTTGCATAACTTGAATGCTGGTATTTTCTTCAATTTGAAATCAGTGTTTTCCTCTTCATCTGACTAAAATATTTCGTGTTTACTTTAACTCGCAGCTCGAGATATTCTCGAAGAGCATATATTTCTTGACTATCCATCGATTTTCGAGCAGCTAGAAGTTTTTCCTTGAACTGCTGACTCGTTAATAAATTTCACTACATCTGCTTAGTTGGATAGCGTGCTCTACATATTTCTAGTCATATAATGTAAGCTCTTAATGAACTGCTGTCGCCGGCCTGGATGGCCGAGCAGTTCTATGCGCTACAGCCTGGAACCGCGCGACCGCTACGGCCGCAGGTTCGAATCCTGCCTCGGGTATGGATGTGTGTGATGTCCTTAGGTTAGTTAGGTTTAAGTAGTTCCAAGTTCTAGGGGACTGATGACCTTAGAAGTTAAGTCCCATAGTGCTCAGAACCATTTTTTTAAACTGCCGTCGGTAGAAAAATTTGATCCCCTCCTCATTGTTACTTACGGTTTTCAAGTCTGTTCTCTAAGCAGATCATCCTGGACAGCACATCAGTAGAATTGAAGAAAAATAAGATAACACGAGGACTATACGGAAAGTAAGGTCCGATAGGTCGCGAAATAGAAATGACAGACAGAATCCGATGACGCTTGGCACAGATGTGTTGGGCGTACCCCTAGTATGCCTGTCGATCGCGACACCTCGCTCCTATCAGCAGTGAGCACTTAAAGATGCCTAGAACAAAAGCATCTCCCGCTAAGTAAGGGAGCACGCTGCTAGATCTGGCTTGATTTCATGCAACCCCACATAAAGTGCATTTCCTTCTTCATGTCAATTCACATAGCAGGGGCGATGGGGACACCTCTGCAACGATTTCAACGGGGAGTGTTTGATCACCCCCCGTACGGCCCGGACTTAGTTCCCTCTGATATTCATCTCTGTTGACACGAACTGGTGCCTATGAAGACAATATTTTGGCACAGACTACGAGCTGCAGACCAGCTTAGAGAACTTGCGGAAAGCCTTCTATGGCAAGGACATAGGAAAATTGATACAATGCTACAACAAATGTCCAAGTCTGAGAGGTGACTACGTAGAGATGTAGCTGGAAGGTACAGCAAATTTAAAAATATAACATTATAGTTTTTCACTGCGTCTTTCATTTCGGTACCTATCGGACCTTACTTTCCGAATAGCCCTCGTACATCTGTTACCTTTCTTTTAAAACTGCAGACTACAAGAATCAAGAAACCCAGATACAAATTGCAGTGAATGTCCTGAGATAACAGCGTTCCACCCACCAAATATTTCATGCTTCTGATTTACTCATTCAAGATTGGGTGACATTAGCTTCCTGCATCCTTCATACGCTCTGAATATCTTAAGCAGTAGGAAACCTTGGGCGAGTATTATCAGGTTATGTACGGCCTTTCATTTATTTTCTGCGTCCTCTTTCAAATAGTTTTCTGAGTCCTAATTATATTAAGAAGATCAGCATATTATCAACAGTTTGTACAGGGACGGGAAACTGGCAAATCTAGTGTATCGCACATAACCGGTCAGAAAGACCGCCCACCGCCGGACTCAAACTTCCATTTGGACATGCATGGACACGCACGAATAGCCAAATTCTAAGGCGACCGTTCGCGATAAGCGAGAAATCCGGTTTCGAGTTCCGGTGAGGCATAAATTTTCACTGTCGGCATTCCGTTCTACAGCTGATAGTTGTCATTATTTGCAATTGCGAATTAATTTAATGTATTTCATAACGACTGTAGTCGCCGCAACTTTGCATCGTAATCAGAATAACACGGGTACTGCAATATCGTACATATAGATAACAGGAAAGGTTTAAACAAAGCACTCCCAGACATATCCGCCGTCACACACCGAAATGTGCTGTATGGAAAAAGATATGAGGGTAAACGGGGAGGCCTCTGGGCAAAAGGGGAGAGGCTGTTACGCTAAGCAAACAAATCACCCAAAGTTTTAGAGTGTGGTAAGATGATCAGTTAATGGGGCAAAAACATGCATAACTATTGACCAAAACGGTGATTAAGTATTGTTACGTCCTCTGAATGCTCGACTATTGTAATACTGATAGAGTAATATGTTCTATTCAAATGTACACTTTCCGTTACCATCAAAAACAGTTCAAATGTGTGTGAAATATTATGGGACTTAACTGCTAAGGTCATCAGTCCCTAAGCTTACATACTACTTAACCTAAATTACCCTAAGGACAAACACACACACCCACGCCCGAGGGAGGACTCGAACCTACACCGGGTCGGTTATCATCACTATGCTGTTTTGAGGAAGACGTAGTTTTGCAGATTTAACTTATAAAAAGAGGAACATAAATTTTGGATGAATCATACCAATAGGGAACCATCCTGCAACCTTTTATTAGCATTTCAAATTGTCACTTCCTATGGAATACGATGGCGTGCTGCAGAGTAATCCCTCTAAATTTTTTACTTGAACCTTCTTAAGGCTTTTTAAATAAAACAAAAATTATTAACATTCTACTTCTTTATTCTTAATGTCTACAGGTTTATTTCTCAACATAGTCACTCTAGAGTTGAACACATTACCCTCAAAGAGAGGTCAGTATGTTGATGCTGTCACTGTAGAATGTTTGACTTTTTTGACGGAGTCACAACCTCACCTGTGCTTGCACAGCTTCAGAACTATCAAAGTGAAGTCCTCGAAGGTGTTCTTAGGAAATGGAAACGGATGGAAATTTGATGGGGCCAAGTCGACGCTATGGTCGATGGCAGTGAACCCAACAAGTTCTATTGTTGCTTCAACCATAGATACTAGTAGACTGGCCTTGCTGTGCAGAAGCTATGGGGCTAGTGTGGCTCCAACATAAACCACGTGACTGTTGGCAAAACGTGGCGGGATTTCAAATCAGCGGCCTGCCAGCCTATGTTTGTATCGTATTTTACCCACATTTCTCAATTGACTGCCAAACGCTTCCAACAAAAATTAGTTTTTTATTTGTGAAAATTATGCCAGAACTACATTTGACCTGGATTTGTTCACAGTACCATTTATAAAATCTAACAAATACATCGGACGCCACTCTGGTGGGCAGCGGGACGAAATTACTATAAACTATCAATTAAAGTAAAATGTCGTTAAAATTCTTTTAAACAGTAAGAGTGGGCTCGTGTCAAGACTTTAAACATTGGATTCGCCACGTTTTGAGCTCTAGTCACTTATAAAAGAAAATGGGATATGGGAATTATATCAACTGTAGGTGTCAAAATTGTTGACTTTAGGAGCAGGTCCATTTTAGAGTATCAATTTTAGGTGCACTTCAAAGGTTCAGTTCCCACTATTTTTACAAAAGTTTAAACTATCAGTTTTTAAAAAAAATTATATTTTAGATGAAAGATGAGACTTTGAAGTTTCAGAAAATAATTTTGGAGCCTAGGTTTAAAAATGACAGACACTGTAAATACAAATTATAGATATACATTGTAAATAATAACTAACCTATCAAAACACTTCTCCGCGAAGTGCTTCGAGCAAAGGCGCGTATGTGCAAATGGTTTAAAGTTTCTCCGTTTCAGGGCCTGTATCCAAAGCTGCCTTCGGTTTTCATCCTTAGGGAGCCTATAAGTAGGAACGAGAAACGATTATACTTACTTCTGTAACCGAATTATCACAGATACTTTCCAAAATGTAATATAAGTCTGACTGTACAGGCATCACGTTCAATACTTTAATTTACGTGATACTCTATTTCAATTGTAAAAAACGTATAAAAGTCACTTCAGCAGATTTCAATAAACGCATCTGCACTATCATAGAAACACACGTGAAGTGTAAAGCCATTTCCCCCGACAAAACGCTGAGTTCAGCCATAAGCGCAACACGAAAAAACCATGTTTTGCCAACATTCACGTGACTTCAGCCCAGAGATGTTGGAGCCACGAAAACGACGTCAGGGCCAGTCTACTATATTTATGGTCGAAGGATTGTTGCAAATCTCGCAGCGCTCGTGTGTGCTTTGACCTTGTCATGCTGAAGGACTGGGTGCTCCATATGTGGTCAAACACTTCGAATTCGAAACTCGATTGCAGCAAGCTGTCTCTCAAGCACCGACATTGTTATGTTACACACATCCATGTTAGACGCTAGAATTAGGAGTCCTCTAGCGGCAGAGGGCTACAAATATGCAGACACGAAGAATAAAGATATAGAATGTTAATTAGGTTAGTTTCATTTAAAAAGATTTAAGAGCTTAAACATAAAAAATTTGGAGGCGTAACTTTTTACTATAGTATGCCCTTGTATTTACATCACTGTGGAAGTGTATGTTACCTGATATCACGCAGGGAAATTTAAGCAATTCAACATACAAGCTAACAATTGTGAGAACTGAAATAGGTTTTATTACAGGATTACAGATGTACAGAGCGCGCTATATCAAAAAAGTATAAAATATTCAAAAAAGCAGACTGAAATTCGCTTGACGCCATCCTGAGAGACAATCTCCACTCTTTCCAAATTAACAATGTAGCTAGAATTCCAAGAAATAGTATCGATAGTAATTGAGAGATTTGTACCAAATAAATTAACAAACGATGGAGCTGATCCCTCTTGGTACACAAAGCGGGTCAGAATATTGTTGCAGAAACAATGAAAAAAGCATGCCAAATTTGAACGAATACAAAATCTCCAAGACTGGAGATCTCTTACAGAAGTTCGAAATTTACCTCGGACTTCAATGTGAGATGCTTACAACAGTTTCCACAGCGAAAGCTTGTCTCGAAACCTTCCAGAAAATCCCACGAGAATCTGGTCGTGTGTAATATACGAGGTGTGGCTCGAAAAAAACCGGACTAGTACTGGTGAAACAATAAAACGAATGCAATAAGGCTGAAAGTCGCATGGCCTGTCACGTGACTCTCGCTCCGCCTACTGCTCGAGTTTCATCTGCCTCCTGCACTCAGTCTGCCCGTGGCGTCTGTTTTAAGCAGTTGACGTTTTGTCTGTGCGTCGGAAAATGTTGAGTGTACAGAAAAAACAGCGTGTTAACATCAAATTTTGTTTCAAACTAGGAAAATCTGCAAGTGAAACGTTTGTAATGTTACAACAAGTGTACGGCGATAGTTGTTTATCGCGAACACAAGTGTTTGAGTGGTTTAAACGATTTAAAGATGGCCGCGAAGACACCAGTGATGACACTCGCACTGGCAGACCATTGTCAGCAAAAACTGATGCAAACATTGAAAAAATCGGTAAACTTGTTCGACAAGATCGCCGTTTAACAATCAGAGCAGTGTCTGAGTTAACAGGAGTTGACAAGGAAAGTGTTAGGCAGATTCTTCATGAAAGTTTCAACATGAACAAAGTGTGTTCAAAAATGGTTCCAAAGTGTCTCACAATTGAACAGAAGGAACGCCGAAGAATGATTTGTTCTGACATCCTGGAAAACATTGAAAGTGATCCCACCTTCTTACAAAATGTTATTACTTGCGATGAATCGTGGTTTTTACTTCCGATCCCGAAACTAAACGCCAATCGATGCATTGGAAAACTCCTGGTTCTCCACGACAAAAAAAAGCACGAATGTCAAAATCGAAATTCAAGGCAATGATGATTGGTTTTTTTTTTTTTTTTTTTTTGACATCAAAGGGATTGTGCACATTGATTGGGTACCAGAGGGACAAACAGTGAATCAGCATTACTACATTAGCGTCCTGGCTACCCTATGTGAGCGAGTACGGAGAAAACGGAACGATTTGTGGAGAAAAAAGTCATGGATCCTTCACCAAGACAATGCCCCAGCTCACAGTGCGTTGTCAGTGAAGACGTTTTTGGCAAAACACAACATTCCCATCTTAGATCATCCACCCTACTCACCTGATTTGGCCCCCTGTGACTTTTTTCTTTTCCCTAAAGTCAAGTCAGCTTTGAAAGGAACTAGATTTGAGACTGTTGAAGCAGTAAAAGAAAAAGCGACGGAAGTAATGTATGGACTTACCGAAAATGATCTGCAGCATTGCTATGAACAGTGGAAAATTCGTATGGAGCGGTGTAGAGACCGAGGAGGAGAGTACATTGAAGGAGATAACATGAAATTGTAAATAATTGTAAATAAATGTTTTTCCAGCATCAGTCCGGTTTTTTTCTAGCCGCACCTCGTATGCTAGCGGCAACACACAATCCATGCCTTCTCTGCGCGATAGCAAAGGAAATACTAATGACGACAGTGCTGCCAAAGCAGAGTTACTAAACACAGCGTTCCGAAATTCCCTCACCAAAGAAGGCGAAGTAAGTATTCCTAAATTCGAAACCAGAACAGCTGCCATCATCAGTAACTTAGAAATAGATATCCTCGGAGTAGTGGAGCAACATAAATCACTTAATAAAAAAAAGTTTTCCGGCCCACATTGTGTACCAATTACATTCCTTTCAGTGTATGCTGATACAACAGCACCATACTTAACAATCATATATAACGGTTTTCAGGACGGAAGATCAGTACCCAAAGACTGGGAAGTTGCACAGGTCCGCCAGTATTCAAGAAAGGCAGTAGGAGTAATCCACTAAATTACAGGGCCATATCATTAACGTCCATATGGAGAAGGACTTTGGAACACATATTGTGTTCGAACATTATGAATGACCTCGAAGAGAACGATCTGCTGACACAAAGTCAACACGAATTTAGAAAATATCGTTCTTGTGAAACACAACCAGCTCTTTACTCACACGAAGTATTGAGTTCTATTGACAAGGGATTTCAAATTGATTTCGTATTTCTATATTTCCAGACGGCTTTTGACACTGTACCTCACACGTGCCTTTTAGTGAAATTGCGTGCTTACGGAATATCGTCTCAGTTATGTGACTGGATTCTTGATTCCCTATCAGAGAGGTCACAGTTCGTAGTAAATGACGGAAAGTCATCGAGTAAAACAGAAGTGATTTCTGGCGTTCCTCAAGGCGGTGTTATAGGTCCCCTGCTTTTCCTTATTTATATGAACAATTTAGGAGACCATATGAGCATCCATCTTAGGTCGTTTGCAGATGATGCGGTAGTTTATCGTCTAGTAAAGTCATAAGAAGCTCAAAACAAATTTAAAACGATTTAGCAAAGATATCTGAATGGTCCGAAAATTGGCAGTTGACCCTAAATAATTAAAAGCGTGAGGTCAACCACATGAGTGCTAAAAGGAATCAAACTTCGATTACACGAAAAAACAGTGAAATCTAAAGGCCGTAAATTTAATTAAATACGTATGAAGTACAATTACGAACAACTTTAACTGGTAAGAACAAATGGAAAATGTTGTGGGGAAGGCAAACCAAAGACTGCGTTTTATTGGCAGAACGATTAGAAAATGTAACAGAGCTACTAAAGGTTCTGCCTACATTACACTTGTCCGTCCTCTTTTGGAGTACTGTTGTGCGGTCTCGGATCCTTACCAGATAGAATTAACGGAATACCTCGAGAAAGAACAAAGAAGAGCAGCACGTTTTGTATGATCCCGAAATAGGGGAAAGACTGTCAGAGATAGATACAGGATCTAGGGTGGACATAATTAAAACAGACGTTTTTCTTTACGACGGAGTCTTCTCACGAAATTTCAGTCACCGTCTTTCTCCTCCGAATGCGAAAATGTTTTGTTAATGCCGACCTGCATAGGGAGAAACGATCATCATAATAAAATAAGAGAAATCAGAGGTTGCAGGGAAAGATGTAGTTGTTCGTTTCTTCCGGGCGCTGTTGGAGATTGTAATAATAGGGAATTGTTGTAAAGGTGGTTCGATGAACCCTCTGCCAGGCACTTGAGTGTGATTTGCGAAGTATTCACGTAAAAAATGAACCTGGAATAATCCTTAATGCATTTCGTACAGAAATAAAAACAGAGAGACGTAATATTTATTTCAGGACTTGAAAAAGATACTCATCTCTAGTAGTTCCCATGTAATTGAGAAAAACATAAGTACTTCACATTGACACAAGTCTGCCAATTCGGAAAATAATACGTTTGCTGTGAATCCTATGTCTTTGCAACAAGGGGAATATAACTTTTCTGCTTTGGGTTTGGGTTGTTTCGGGGAGAAGACCAGACAGCGAGGTCATCGGTCTCATCACATTAGGGAAGGACGGGGAAGGAAGTCGGCCGTGCCCTTTCAAAGGAACCATCCCAGCATTTGCCTAGAGCGATTTAGGGAAATCACGGGAAACCTAAATGAGGATGGCCGGACGCGGGATTGAACCGTCGTCCTCCCGAATGCGAGTCCATTGTGCTAGCCACTGCGGCACCTCGCTCGGTTTTTCGGCTTTGTTGCTGTGCACTTAGCTACTCAGTAATCTCTCAAAGTAAGTGTGGTAAAGGAAAATAATGATTGTGTGGGTAGAGAAGTGTGTCATGCCAGGTGAGTAGGATGGTGTCACTGTGTGACACGCACATTGAAATATCCAACTGATGAGATAAGTACAAGCATTAGAAGGTAAGATTTTTATTGAATATACTTACATTAAAAAAATGGTTTATATAGTGCAATATCAGTTCTACGTGCCAGCAAGGGAAGAATAAGTGTTATTACTATTATTGTTATTATTATTATTATTATTACTGGCTTCAAACAGATCAATTTCAAATTTTCATTCTCCTGAATTTATTGTCAGAATGCAATAAAATATGAAATGTTAAGATAGTCCCCAGTTTATTGAAACGTTTCTCTAAAGCTTTCTTATTTTCACGCAGTCTGATATTCTCGAATGTGAGTCTCCATATTGCTATCATCTGTCCTCAAACTCCTGATCCTTATATTTTGCTGCTCTAGTACCGTTTCTGTTTCCCCACTTTTGTTCTTATGACTTGATTGTTATCAAAATTATACGCTATTTGTATGATATTCGGATTCAGTAGGAAAGCGTCTCCCATGCACGCACTCTGTGGAGAAGTATATCTACATATATTACAGTATTGTTAAGATGAGCAGAAACAATTTTATGATCTCAAACCACACCTGGAAGATTTTATCCGTCTTAATCTATTCTCAAAATAAGGAAACCACAGGATCTTTTTTCTTTAATTGTTAGACTCTTTGGTTCCCTCTTATTTGTCACAATGATGGTGCATTCTGCAAGATTACGAACATTGAAAACAACTAGTTGTTACTACAATACTGAAAACGAGATCGCAGATCTACTGTGAGAGCAGTGTTAACATGCAAATGGGTCGCTTACCAAGGAGACACTACTACAACGAATGGGCGTCATGAATATTCATCGTCGAGACTGTGACGACGAATTTAGTGGGAACGAAACCAGACGCCGTAAATCGTGTGGCTGAATCTCCGTGTTAGATAACGTGTATCGTTAACAGCAGTCAGAGGAGAAAAATCTTCACTCTGCGTTTTGAATCTGCAGTGGGACTTATCTCGGTCGAGTGCATGTAGTTAGATGGTTACAAGGAAATTGGGTTTCGAAAGAAATATGAAGCGAGCCTTCTATTAAACAGTGATCTTCATACACCGAATTGGGATAACTGAGGCAATAAGCTACTGCTGCTCATCCTGTGATGCATGTGCTTTCCATACAAAAACTTAACAGTCGCTCTAGACATCACATTTCTTTCTTGTAACGCTTGTACTAACACACAGAAGGGAGTGAGGAAAGTTTGAATGTAACAGTGCTGTCCTTGTTGCTCCAGTTGATATGAGGGCAAAATTCGAGAAGTTTGCTACGATTACTTTTTACAGGCATATTGCTATCGACGCACAACAATACATAAAAGTTATATAGCGCCTTTCTTAATATCTTATTGCTGTTTGAGAAGGATGTTGACAGTAATTTATTAATCGCAATTGGCAATTCTAAAAAGCAATGTAACATATTGGAACTACATCATAAATAAAATAACTAAAATACATGTATCATAAAAAACGTTTATATTACGACCAGTGTTGTCAGTAACGTTACGTATCTTTAACTGGTTAAACATCGCGTTTAACACAAGTCCAATTTCATTCGATGACAGAGAAGAATACAAGTGACCTTACAAGGCGATGAATTGGCATTGATTCTTGCCGAATAAAAGGTAATATGATCAGAAAGAGAAAATTTCATAGAGAGAATAGGATTCGTAATGAATAGGAAGGTAGAACAAAGAGTGAGTCACTTTGGACAGTTCTGCAATAACATTATTCACTTCAAAGTCAACGCTAATAATTGTTCAGGTATGCAAGACAAAGTCACAAATATAAGAGCAAAAGCAGAGTGAATGAAGGCATTGAAGGGGTAACTCTGTATATAAGGAATAATTATCAGAGGGATTAGGTGAAGGAACAGGAGACAGAGTTGCGGGATAATATGTGCTCGGTGTTAGAAATGGGGGGAGAAAAGCTCCCCGGGTTCATCAATTAATTTTAACTAGTAATAGCAAAAACCGTGTGAAAGGGTCGCAAGAGAAGGAAGTACACTTGAGAAAGGCCTGGTGACACTGGAAGTACCTGCTGGATTACACCATGATGAGACACAGGTTTCAAAGTCAGATACTAAATTGTAAGGCGTTCCCAGGAGCAGATGTTCACTCACAACCACAGTTTAGTAGGGATGTAGGCAGAAGTTTATCACAGTCATCAGAAAGGAGGTCGATATTAAAATATTGAGAATGATGATCTGCGTCTAAACTTCTCTAAGGCAGTAGATACTGAAATGAAGACTACCACTGTAGGAAGATTAGATCGAGGGGAATGCGAATGTTTGAAATGGGTAGACACTGAAGTTGGACTGACGAACGTACGTACAAGGAATTTAGCTGCAAAGAAACTACGAATAACACAAGAAATACAAAAAATTTTCAGAAAAAGAAAGGAATATAGCAGCGCAAATCCAGTAGGAATCAAATTATTGCGAGGTGCAAAAGAACTGATGAGAATTGGAGGTACAGAAAATATATGGAACTGTACGTCGGCACGACTGATCAGGATTTAGAAAAATCAAAATAACTTCAGGTGAAATTAAAAATAATGGCGTTAAGAGTAGAGGAGGCTTCTAAAGACATTATTCTACCTGATTCGAAGTGTTGTTTTCGAACATTCAGAGACGCAGTTTCCAACATTTACGCCTTCATCAGCTCTGTTCATTGTTACATGTTGTGATGCCTGTCACGCCATTTTGACAAGAGTGCCTGGTAGGCGTTTTTATACTGGAAGCAGTTGGTCGATTGTTAAATATCTACAGTACAGAGTATGCTTAGAAATCGGGTGGAAGTATACTGCCTGCATAACTCAAAGGAAGGAGACACATCTCTGAATAACGTCTTAATACGGTAATTTTTAATCATTGATGACTTCCATACAAAGCGCCAAAGATCTGAAGGGTTGTGCAGCGATAAACGTTCACATATGTCGTAAACATCTCGAACAGTGAACAAACCCAAGCAACTGGATGGAAATAGCGGGTTACTTCCAAGTAGAATCAGGAAAAAACAGATGCTCAGAATAACAGACCAATACTGTTGGCGTTGATTTGCTATAGAAAACTTGATCATATTCCCAGCTCGAATATAACGTGTTTTCTAAAGAGGGAAATTCTTCTATGCATAAATTGGGATACATTTAGAAAGCTGACTTCTTTCGAAACACAGCTCGTCCTGCCCAATCATTATGTTCTGCGACAGATTCCGAACTTTTAGATTTCCGGATTCCGACCAACGTAGTAGTAAACCGTAAATTCGCATACATCGGAGCATACGAAATATGTTATCAAATACGCGAATGCGTCGCTTATTTCTTGAGTAACAGAGGCCTGTGCCACCTCCCGGTCGACGAATGTTCACCAGAGACAAGAGTAGCATCAGGAGCGCCTGCGGAAGACATAGTAGAGCTAATCCTGTTCTCCATACACAGGGTGTCTCTCCTAAGAGGCGTCAGGTGCATTTTCTCTGCTGTTCTGGCACATATCTGCAATTCTGTTCTTGCAAATTGTAGCTGAAGTCTGCCAAAGAAATACTGCTCATCACGGCCTTCATGCGATGATCACGATGGAAAGCGTAGGTTTGTCTCCTGTTACAAACAAAACGATTTTTATAGAGGAATTTTACGTGCCCATTCGACAGAGCGACACAGATTAGTCTAGTGCGACACTCGTTTTACCGAGATGTATTAACAGATACAACAAAACACGAAGGATAACGAGTAGTCTGGCAACGACAGCGCCGCCCCGGCCCGCTCTGACTGCTACCAACACACAGGAGCGCGCTGCTCAGTCGCTGCTGGGATCTGACCATTCTTCGTGTTTCACTGTCGGTAAACAGAATATCGCACTAGACTAAACTGGTCGTGTTCTATCGAATGGGCACTGAAAATAATGTTATTGCCAAATCTAAGTTCATCAAAATCTCGTCTCTACAACCGATATCAGAGTTAACCAAACATTATAGTGATCCAACGTCAGTGCATTAACTTCATATTGCAGTTCAACGCGTTGTCACCTTCTGCTGTCAAATATTGGAAACTACATGTCTTCGATTAAATAGCATAGGGAACAGTAGTAATTGAGCCTTGGCGAGCTGGCGCCAGTGTTATTTTCTTCATGTTTCGTCGAGATCGATTTTGGTTGAGCTAAGCTATCTTTGCTTTTCGCGTGTCTTATATTCCGGATTGGCGGGCTAAGCGATTTGGTTGTTAGTCTTCGACGGGTAACCCTCGAGATCTCGTGACATTCGCTGGGAGACGAGTGTCAACGGCTGCCGAACGAGCGTGATGACCGTTATATTTTGTGGTGTGAAATTGGTCGGGCGTTTTGGAAACATGGGCAGCTTGAAGGTACAAGTTCTGTGACTTTGCTGGGAACTAAATTTGAAGTGAAGTGGTGAAGCTGTGGAACCCGCTCCTTCGTATTGTGAACGTGATATCAAGTACGTGGCCGTGATTGTCTTTTGTTGACCGACGCACTAAGAGGCATTTAAATTTTATTATTATGGCGAGACTTTGATAGTCTAACTTTAAGACAGTGTGGAAGAGTTCAGTTTGCCTAGCTAAATGGTAGCCGTTATTTGAAAGTTTTCTCAGTAGTTTTACTAGTGCTCGGTGTTTCTTGTAATCAAATGATTTTACGTTGGCGTGTTCAAAGCCTGCACTATATTAATACAGTTGTCCATGTGTAAAATGCTTAAGGTCAAAGTTGCGAATCTGTCAGGAGTGTAACGTGTTCCTTCACACGCTTACTCATATATCGAGTGAAAGGTTCTGCCGAGTGTTTCTATGTTTCAGAGTTATTGGAATGTCTTTGTGATTCGCGCAAAAACCTTTGATTGTGCCAGCGCCTTGACGGGGAGTGAAATGTCATTCGAGGTCTAGGCCTGGCAGTGTTTGAGAACCTGGCCACTACCGGGAGTTGCTCACATACCGCCTTCCAAAGTTTATTCTTTATCTTCCTTCAGCCAAGGCGGGTTAAGCTGGTAGATATGTAAACATACCTCGTATGTAACCTGTTCTTATACGAACCTTTTTCCTTAAATGTAGCGACTGGCAACTGGCTAAATTTTAAATTGCATAGCATCTGCTGAGTTCCTTGCGCAGCTCTTTCTAGTAGTCTTTTATTAACACGTCTGAGCAAGTGAACATTCATTTTTAAAGATTAGTGTTCCTGCTGTAGTTTTTATGTAAGCAGTTCTATCATGTTATGTAATTTGATCTTAGCTTGGCACTAGTGTTGAAGTGTCATTAAGTCACCCTTTATTGGTAACTGTTTTCATTATATGTATGTCGAGGGAAATCCTATATAGGAGTTTGAATTTCTAAAGTTTGTCAGTAATTCTGTTTTCTTAATAATGGAAAATAAAGCGAGGGTTATTAGTGCCCGGCAACGTTAAGTTTGTAATTGACCTTTTAACAAGTGCTTCTTTAACGGATTGAAACAATAAGTTTATAAGGGTATTTTAATGAAGAATGTCAAGTGTGATCATCTTAATGTAATAACTGGTTTTAAGAAGTTTGATGAAGCGGCTATGTGAAGTAATTACTAATTGCTATGTTTAAGGTTTCTGTAAATGCATGGCACATTAAGTTTTTTATAACTTTCACTTAAGGGACTGTTTATTTGAGTACTGAGTACGTTGGGTTTCTAACTCTATTTGCAAAGCTTTATCTAGTGGCTCATCCACAATTTGTAACTGTCAAATTCCTTAAAAGGCGTAGTTTCAATAAATAGTCTTAATTATAAACTGTGACTACCAACCATGATTCCATCTCGCTTTCTCTTTTATGGTGTCTAAGATATGGTGGGTAAGTGTGGTACGAATAGGGATCCACGTACCAGTAATACACATTCTAATAGATACGATATGAGGGTTTTTATGCTTTTAAAGTCATCCAAACTTTGTAGCAACCCCATGCTACGGTATAATTTTATCTTGTAGTACAAAAATTTGCCATCTTCTACTGACAATGCCAAACCTTACAGTAACCATCACGTTAAGGAGGTATCAGTATTTTTCGGTACAAAAGTCTGTCATCTTCTGCCAATAGCGCTAACATGTGCTGGTGCACAGTGGACTCTAGATGCCACTTTGAGGAAATAGCGTGTTGAACACCACTAATACACATTCATGTAGGTGTGAAATGAGTATTCTGAACTACCCACTCCCAGAGTCACTCAGACAATGTAGAGATTCCATGCTAATGTGTTAACTTTTTAGTACAAAACGTTTGTCATTTTCTGCTGACAACGCTGAGCAGTCAAGGCAGTGGAGATTGACACAAACAAATAACCATTCAGAACTAAAATAGTATTCGAAAGACATACAAAACGATTTATGTGCCATACTTGAAGGGGGTTTGAGCTACTAGAATTTTAAACTGTTCTGGAAAGCCAGTATCTGAGAGTGTGTATGTACATTGCTTGTCAGTTGATGTAATTTCAGAAATTGGTAGTGTCAGCTACATAGGTTGGCCCCTGTGCTTTACCCATATTGTAACCAATCGCCCCATATTACAATGAAACGTCAACAATCTGCCAACAATGTACAGCCAAAATTTAAGAAGTTAATCCTGTGTGATACCTGAATGGTGAATACTGCGTGAGAAAATGAGGGTCACTTTGCATGGTGAGGCCATTACCCCAATAATGGTGACTGCCACTGCCTTAAATGCTTGGTAACTATACATGTCATAATCTGAAAGGAAGTTTCAGAAAGTTCCAAATAGTTCTGAGAACTTCCAACTACATCTGACTGGTTATGATAAGTCAGTTTTATGTAACAGCAATCCTCAAACTTAACATTGTGTTGGTCATAACTTGGCTATGGCTGTGAGCTGCTGAATCTTAAAATTATATTGAAGCACCAGAAGCTGACAATTTGTATGTTCAGTGAATGTCAGCAGTTGGGGGTGTCAACCACTGAGTACATTATCTACTGGATATGTCAACGACTGTGGAGTTTCAGATACTGGATTGCCCTTAATGCTATAGCAAAACTGCAACAAACTGGCAGCAGAACAGTAATAATTTGCCCTCTACATCACAGTAAAACTGTAACAAGTTTCCCCTAAACAGTTACCAGTTGCTCTCCATGTGATTATGAAGCTACAAGATGTTGCACTGGAACTGTAATGAATTGCCCAAAATTTAACAAGTTGCTCTGAAACTCTAACAAGTTAAATGAATACTTTAACAAATTGCTCCAAAACCGTAACAAATTGTCCAAAAACTAGAACCAGTTGCTTTAAAGTTGTATCAAGGTCCATCAAATTAAAGGGAAATTTTCTTCTTACATTAAAGTTATGACAATAGTGCCTCGTGTATGCTGTACTCGAAAGCTCACATATTTTGATTAATATTACTATTTAATTTCAGTGCAAATTTTGAATTTTCGATCACAATCAGAGCTCTGTTACTACACTTGTGTATTATGATAAGAAACCTGTGTATATGTTTTTTGTACTTATTATGGTAATTAGTTGTATTTTGGTGGAAAAACTGAGTTTTGGATATATGCACCGTTCAGTACTGTCTACCACTATTACCTTTGGTCATGTTTTATGTCTGTCTGTTTCCATAACCATATTTGATTATGTTGAGTAATATGTAAACACATCGTATTTAGAAATCCTCCTTGTGTCTTAGAAAAATATGAAGTTTAAGTGTTGCATCATAATGAACATCTCGACAAAACATCTTCTTACCTCATTCCTAAAATTATGTTTAATCAATCCATTTGTGTTTGTCTATGTTGTGTGTTTTAGCGTCAAATATTTTGATTGGATTTTGGTGTCATTTAGTACCTGATTATTGGAAATATAATCTGTAAACGTATTAGAGTGCCGTGGCACCAGAGCTCTGATTGGTGAGTGTTGCATCTTTCCTAGAAGGTAGTTTTTGTACATAACATTGAGAAACTTTTTATCATCGACTACAGTATTCCACTGTAGTATGCAATACCTTCTTCCCTTCAAGATGGAGCTTGCTAACATGAAATATTACCGAAAAATCAGAATAAGCGTCATATAATGACAATTTGTAGTGTGAAAGATCAAAATCATGGCAACAGGTTGAAACGGCAACAACCGTTTTGTATTTTAGCTGTAGGGATACCATTGTAACACTTGACAATCATAACGCAAGTATTTAGATTTGGAAATATTTTATTTGACGGTCCATTGTACTTACACCAGCTATAGGCTAAAAAATGGAGTTAATTACCTTCTTCTAGAAGCTGGCAGTATTTCAGAGCGTCTATTTGTTTATGTGGTTGGCTAATTAGTGGAGTATTTTAGCCAACACATGCTTGTTGCAGTTATATGCTTCATCAGGTTGGTTTTGCTACATCACCTAATGTCTAATGTCAACTATCTGTTTAGCATGTTATTTATAACCAGTTAGGAACGAACGTAGCACTGTGGTAAGTAATTCAAGGGCTTACATCAAGTTTCACGCAGTAATTTGACAGATATGTGTGTGCGTGTATTTGCATGTGTGTGTGAGTGTGTATGTGTGTGTGTGTGTGTGTGTGTGTGTGTGTGTCGCTGTCATATTTTACATGTAAAAATATTACAAGTTGCACCCTTACTTAATGTTTTGAATGGATACTTCTGAACACAGCGCAAAAATACGTACGAATATCTTTCAAATACTGTTTTGAGGCATGTCCATGATGTCAGCTCTGGGACTACATTGGAATTGGCTGTTTCACTTTAATGATTGCTACAATACTACTGTGAGACTTAACATTGTGGTCTGAGGTTTCATTTCACAGCTAAACTGTTATTGGCTATGGAGGGAGTAGGAGGGGATGGTGTGGGATGCCATAGGATGATGATCATGAAGACATCACCTTCAGAGCCATTACGTCATTGATAAGAGTGATCACATCACTGTTAGGCAAAGCAAGACTTGTACAGTCATGTATGACAAGACACGACATGTATATGTATGTCTTTCATGATCTTCAGCATATCTTTGAAGGTGAAAGTTGTCTAAGGACGATAGGTGTGCTATTTTCAGTGACAGATTAGAGACATATACAACTGCTTCCAACTCTAATCTGGCTTAAGGGTAATAAGAACAAAATTAGAGAGGTTAAAGTTAGTAGAAAGCCATGAAACTAATCACCTCGTCTGTTAGTGAAATGGAAATGGAATAATTAGGAATGACGAAAGGAACAATCCCACCATGCATTGTGCAGTTGCTTCTAAACTATGTACTTTGATATACGTCGAATACACAAGTTTTCACACGTTTGTTTAGGCGAATTGTTTTGTCATGTGGTTCTTGTTGCGGTCTTCAGTCCCAGGGCTGATTTGATGCACACCGCACTGTACAAGTCCATCAGCTGTGCAAAACGACAGTAACCTATATCAGATTTAGTAAGCTTACTACTGCCATTCGTGCCTTGGCCTGCATATGCAAATTTTACCTTACAGATTTCCCTCCATTACCGAAATGACGATTCTTTCATACCTCAGGATGTGTTCTGTCAAGCAAGCCTTCTTTTGGTCGTGATGCGTCATAAATTTCCTCTCTCTGCAGTTCGATTCAATACCTCATCAGGTTCTCGATCTAACCATCTGATCTTCAACATTCTTCTGTTGTACCACATTTCAGAAGTTACTGTATTCTGTCTGAAATGTTTATGTCCTCGTTTCACTTCCATAGAAGGTAATAAAGATAAATAAATATCTTCAGTTACGACTACCTAACACTTAAATTTATACTCGACTGTTACTATTTTCTTTTTCTCAGAAATTCTTTTCTTTCTATTAAGTTTTTACCGCCTATATACTTTTTTTCTGTCTCAGCCATCATCAGTTATTTATCAGTACAAACAGCAAAACTCATCTATCACTTTTTGTACTTTTTTCCTAATTTTGTTCCTACTACATTCGTTAACTGGTTTTTTCTTTCGTTGCCGTTCATCCAATAATCTCTTTTCAAGACAATATAAATTCTGTTCAGTTGTTCTTCGAAATCATTTCCTATCTCTGACTACAATGACTTTGGCAGACCTTAAAGTTTCAGATTTTCTCCGCTAACTGTAATCCCTTTACAAATCTCTCCTTGGTTCTCATTATTGCCTATTCAAATACGGTTTGAATAACATTGGGGATAGACTGCAACACTGTCACTCCTCAACTGTTGCTACCCTTTCATGCCTTTGACTCGTATCTGCATCTGGCAGTAGACAGTCTTTTGATGCCCATACCTTATCTCCACTGTCTTTCTATCCAACATTGTCAAAAGATTTCTTTAAATGTATACGTGCCATAAAATTAGTTTTACCTTTCTTCAATCTATCTTCTATGTTAAGTCATAGGGTCACTCTTGTCTCGCATGTTCTTGCATTTCTCCAGAACCCAGTCTGATCTTCCCCTTTGTTGGCTCCTATGGGTTTTTCTGTTCTTCTGTAAGAAATTCGTGTCAGGATTTTTCAGTGATGATGGTTCATTAATATTCACACCTGTGATGAATAAATAGTCATTACGAATCAATTTGGACTGCCTGTAAAACAAGGCGTCAACAAACGAGTGTGTGCCATTAGTGCCATGTGTGATGAAACACATCGTGCCACTCAATTACTTTAAAAGTGTAGCTAGATATCTATGTGCATGGGATGAGAAGTTCCGCCTTATGCAAGACACCTTTTCTCTTTTGTTTCACCCATACATGTTTCAACACTTTTGTGCTATCGTCAGTGGGTTCTATTTTTATTTTTAACTGTAAATTTGTTGTTAACATACTAACATTTGCGTCGTTGCAACATTATGTAAAAGTTGCATTTATAACTTAATTGGCGAAAAGTAACATACCTTACATTATGTTATTGTCCTCTTGTTTTGGTAGCTGTTGTGCTACACAGTATACAACTTGTCATCTGCAAACAGCAAAACGTAATTTATTTTCTGTTTGATATGCATTTACGAACGGAAATAAGACTGCATCACGTTTTCTTTCTGTACCTTACAGTTTTGAAGTTGTAGTACGTTTTCTGTGTTGTTGGCGAAGTAAATAGGCTTACTTCTTTGCCTGTGTTCGCGTGGCAATGCAGTTTTTCGATTACTCAAAACATAGGTGGAGTTTTCGCTGCCATTACGTGTTGTTGTGGCTGTGTGGCGTTCATTTGTTTCGTGGCATGTTCTGCTGGGTGAGGCGCGCGAGTTTGAATTGTATTTGGTGTTAGTGGTGTGTGGTTTATGTGAGTATGCGTGTGTGTGATGAGTACTGGGGCAGAGAGAGAGTGAGAGAGAGAAAGAGAGAGACTGGAAGAAAGAAAGAAAGAAAGAAAGAAAGAAAGAAAAGAGAGAGAGAGAGAGGATTTGTTTGTGTTTGTGTGTGTGTGTTACTTGTATAGTTCTTCTATTGTGGCGAAGAGAGTTTTGTTGCACAGTGATGTGTATTCATTGAGTACTTTCTTTCCTTGGGCTATTGATTTTTGGATGTGGTAGTTTTCTTCTATACTTAATTTTTGGTATAGGCTGCTGCGAGTATTTAGGATGTGAAGGTCAGTTTCAGTATTTGTTTGGTGGTGGTTGTGTGCTACCAGGTGGTCTGCAAATGTTGAGTGTGTGCTATTGCTTTTCAGTGCTCTGAGGTGTTCATTATATCTGGTTAGAAGTCCTGCATGTTTGGCCCACATGTACAGATTGACAGCACTTGCAAGTAAGTTGGTAGATGCCAGACTGGCTGTATTTGTCAGTGTCGGTGGTGATTCTTCCGAGTCTGCTCTGTATTGTGTTGTTGATTCTGTATGTTATGTTGAGTCCTTGTTTCTTTAGTATATTACCCACCTTGTGTGTGACTTTGTTGTTGTGTCATTATGTGCCATTTGTTGCTTACTGTCTGCTGATTTGTTGTGTGCTGAGTTGTGTTTGTATGTGTGTGTGTTTAATGGTTATGGGCTGTTTGTTTTTGTATTTTGTGGTTTATTGTGTCTACTCCCTTTGCATCATATCCATTCTCCTGTGCACACACACACACACACACACACACACACACACACACACACACACACACATACAAATCCTCTCTCTCTTTTCTTTCTTTCTTTCTTTCAGTCTCTCTCTTTCTCTCTCTCACTCTCTCTCTCTGCCCCAGTACTCATCACACACACGCATACCCACATAAACCACACACCACTAACACCAAATACAATTCAAACTCGCGCGCCTCACCCAGCAGAACACGCCACGAAACAAATGAACGCCACACAGCCACAACAACACGTAATGGTAGCGAAAACTCCACCTATGTTTTGAGTAATCGAAAAACTGCATTGCCACCCGAACACAGGCAAAGAAGTAAGCCTATTTACTTCGCCAACAACACAGAAAACGTACTACAACTTCAAAACTGTAAGTTACAGAAAGAAAACGTGATACAGTCTTATTTCTGTTCGTAAATGCATATCAAACAGAAAATAAATTACGTTTTGCTGTTTGCAGATGACAAGTTGTATATTGTGTAGCACAACAGCTACCAAAACAAGAGGACAATAACATAATGTAAGGTATGTTACTTTTCGCCAATTAAGTTATAAATGCAACTTTTACATAATGTTGCAACGACGCAAATGTTAATATGTTAACAACAAATTTACAGTTAAAAATAAAAATAGAACCCACTGAAGATAGCACAAAAGTGCTGAAACATGTATGTGTGAAACAAAAGAAAAAAGGTGTCTTGCATAAGGCGGAACTTCTCATCCCATTTTCTTAGCAAGCACAGAGACAACAAGAAGAACTGCACCACAAGATGATTATCTATGTGCATGTCCATGGAATGTTGCAAGATGAATTTGAATCTGATTGTAGATTAACTGTAAATCAGGCACACTTTCTCGATGTTCGCACCCATCATAAACATAGCTGCGCAGACATACTAGCGGTCAGTCGACTTGAAACATCATGAGACGGCTGAACACTAGCTGTCAAACTTGTAGACTTCGGAAATTGTTTGGGGGACCCACTTGTCTGATGACACTTTCGACATGCACTATAATTTGCATTTCAGAATTATTGATATTTCGGCACACAGTGAAACACAAACTAGATAAACACCAGGAATGCGTAATCGTGGAAGAAAGGTAATGAAAGAAAAGAAAAAATGGGAGAGAAAGTAATGAAAAGAATAAAAATGAAAAAAAGAATGGAAATTTCCAGTCACTCGTCTTAAAATATATGATGAGATTGTAGATATGTATGTTGAAAGGAGCACTTTGTCAACCAACAAAAGATTTAGTATAGAGACGGAGTGAAAAAAGAAATGAAAATGATGTGAAATGGGAATGACATAAAGACAATTATATGGCATGTAGGAAATACTAATAACAACAAAATCTGAAACAGTCCTGAGATAGAAGTTGAGCACAGCATCAAAAATTAATAAGAGAAACAAGTGGAACTCTTGTAGAAATCGTTTAGGGGAGTCTTATTTGTATACAGATCGAACTGCCAGAAATAGTAGATGATGCATATGTCTTTGATATCACAAATAGAAGTGGTCCTTCGAGGAATTACAAACTAGCAGGGGTGTTAAGTTACCCTTTGCATAATTACGCTGGCAGGTCGTTTAGGGAAACGCCACGGAGATCAGCGAGCACAAACGGCATTAATTTGCTCTTTCGCCAGAGACAAACGAAACACATTTCGTGGCCCATCACGCTATCTGGCGCTTCGGCTAATTCCTAATTACTTATCGATTCGTTCCTGGGAGTCGGGTGTCAAGTCCAAAAGCGGGGCACTACTAAGCGTGAGGGCCGGAAGATCGGAAAACTTCGTACGCAGCTGCGGCCTTAATGAAATCTGTCCGGCTGTCGCCGCCGCCTCCACGGCGCGGAACCAGTCTCTCACCGCTCGCATGGGTGGGTTGGGGAGAGGGGGCTGGGGGTGGTAGTGGGGGAGTGAGTGATGCGTAGAAGAGTGGTGCGTGGAGTTTCCAGGTTCTTCTGGTAGGTCAAGGCAGGGCAGGAGATTGACGGCTGTCGGAATCAGAAGCGGTGTGACTGATGTGATGTATACCTATTGTGTGATGCGATGTCGTCCGGCGTCATTATGGGTTACACCTAGATTGTATCTGTATTTTTCCCGATTCGATGCAGAGCGATTATGCGCCTCGTGGTATTTATTGTGTTGGTTTCTGCTGGAGAAGAACGTTGTTCTTAAAAGGAAATTAGAAAAAAGATTTGGGTGCAACAGTATAAAGAAGACTGATCTGCAGGGCAGTTGTTTGTAATCCGATAAACTTTGCGAAATTCCCCATATAAATTTAATAAGTACCACCGTACGACTATAGAAACTTTTGATAGCATAACTAAAGGCATAAACGATGTAATTAGTTGACAGGGCAAGTTCAACGCTGAAGGAAATACAAGCAGTACAAACAGCGACAAGGCCTGGCTTCTTAGGGGTAAGCGTTAAGTATTACGACCAGACGACTTTCCGGCATAGCGTATTTTGTCTCCTGGTCACTCCATTGAGCTATGAATAATTTTAGAGAAAGTTGAGTGAGTGAATATCACCTCGTTCACATATCTTACGCAATGTTTCTTGCGTACGACAGGACGTTTGTCTAGAGACATGAATGTTAAAAAAAAAAAATGGTTCAAATGGCTCTGAGCACTATGGGACTCAACTTCTGAGGTCATTAGTCCCCTAGAACGTAGAACTAGTTACACCTAACTAACCTAAGGACATCACAAACATCCATGCCCGAGGCAGGATTCGAACCTGCGACCGTAGCGGTCTTGCGGTTCCAGACTGCAGCGCCTTTAACCGCACGGCCACTTCGGCCGGCACATGAATGTTATGTGTTCCACATTTAATCGGTGTTTGAAATGACATCTCACAGCAATGAAGGGAGCACTTAACGATGTAATCAATATATTTACAATTAGTGTAATTAATGAATGCGAATCATATGTGTACGTGCGTTCAATGTTTCAATATGTATTACAGGCTGGCTGAGATGGGACAAATAAAAGAAAAAAATAACAAAAAACAGGCATGATGTACATGTTTAACTCGTGTAACAACATTCTTGCTGTGAAGCTTAGTACGCACTGTTATGCATTGTTGAAACTCATTGCTGCAATTCGTTGTCGTCGAGTCTTTATAGTGAATTCTGCACCGAAACACGCAAAGAATCGTGTCTAAATCTAGGTTTGACTCAAGAAAGGCAGAAAGCTGAAAGGTGAGTCATCTACTTCGTTGCTGAAAGAACGCACTGTACACAAACGAAACGAAGTTGCTCATGCTTGCTGACGTAGGTTTTCGAAAATGTTTTACTTGTTCCATAAAGAACAAAAGAACACGCATTTTGGATCAGCGTGTTTGTATTCCTATGCAACTGTTCTTAAACGATTTCAGGGAAGTAGCACATCTCAGCCTCATGATGGTACTGTTATCTATTATTATTGGTGACATTTATTATGATGCTTCAAAGTTGAGAGTCTCAATGCCAGTGTATGAAGAATTTGTAGAGAATTAAGACTGAAATGCAGCTGTTAATCTGAGGGAAGCAGGAACTGTCAGTCTGAATCTGTCATCATATTTCAAATCCGTGTCTTCACATATTTGAGTGTTTCCAGCCACTCGCTCTACCACTAGACCACCACAACGGATGTGAATGAGATTCCACTTACTGCATTTTCGAGGCATTTCTGCTCTCTCAAGTTATGGTGACTGTTCGTTAGGTGGCAATAGAATTGTTATCACAACTTAATTTTAAGAAAATTTGTAAATGACACACCCAGCAACAGAACAAGTTTTGGGTTACTATCTCCATCTTCAGATGACTAATGTTTTTCGTCAAACAGATGTTTTGTTCATGCATGTCGATTGCTCAACACTGCACAAGAGTATTTGAATACTTAGCGCCACTTTATAAGTTGTTTTCATAATATATGACAGAGTGCTTACATTTTTTACATATGATGGAAATTGGTTGTGTTCACTTACATACATAAAAGGAGATCGCAGTTTTTTGCTGTTGTCCATGTGTTTTTTTAACTTGATGTATATGTTCTAAATTTCCTTATGCATGCATATTGTATATAAATTACTCAGGCACATTTCATAATGTTCCTAAAATGAGTGTTGAGCATTGCAATGTGCTATACATTTGATGTTTTTATTGACAGTGCAATGGTCATCATTAAGCAAACATACAAAGATATTCTGGATTCAAAGACATCATTCATTAAATATTGAACAAGTACGTCAACAGAGCAACGACGATGTGTGGGATGTGCAACATGTAACATGGTAATAACATGAAAATATTTGCACTCAAAGAGAAAACTTATTATTAAAATAAGGAACCATGGACCTTGCCGTTGGTGGGGAGGCTTGCGTGCCTCAGCGATACAGATGGCCGTACCGTAGGTGCTACCACAACGGAGGGGTATCTGTTGAGAGGCCAGACAAACATGTGGTTCCTGAAGAGGGGCAGCAGCCTTTTCAGTAGTTGCAGGGGCAACAGTCTGGATGACTGACTGATCTGGCCTTGTAACATTAACCAAAACGGCCTTGCTGTGCTGGTACTGCGAACGGCTGAAAGCAAGGGGAAACTACAGCCGTAATTTTTCCCGAGGACATGCAGCTTTACTGTATGATTAAATGATGATGGCGTCCTCTTGGGTAAAATATTCCGGAGGTAAAATAGTCCCCCATTCGGATCTCCGGGCGGGGACTACTCAAGAGGACGTCGTTATCAGGAGAAAGAAAACTGGCATTCTACGGATCGGAGCGTGGAATGTCAGATCCCTTAATCGGGCAGGTAGGTTAGAAAATTTAAAAAGGGAAATGGATAGGTTAAAGTTAGATATAGTGGGAATTAGTGAAGTTCGGTGGCAGGAGGAACAAGACTTTTGGTCAGGTGATTACAGGGTTATAAATACAAAATCAAATAGGGGTAATGCAGGAGTAGGTTTAATAATGAATAAAAAAATAGGAGTGCGGGTTAGCTACTACAAACAGCATAGTGAACGCATTATTGTGGCCAAGATAGACACAAAGCCCATGCCTACTACAGTAGTACAAGTTTATATGCCAACTAGCTCTGCAGATGATGAAGAAATTGATTAAATGTATGACGAGATAAAAGAAATTATTCAGGTAGTGAAGGGAAGCGAAAATTTAATAGTCATGGGTGACTGGAATTCGTCAGTAGGAAAAGGGAGAGAAGGAAACATAGTAGGTGAATATGGATTCGGGGGAAGAAATGAAAGAGGAAGCCGCCTTGTAGAATTTTGCACAGAGCATAACTTAATCATAGCTAACACTTGGTTCAAGAATCATAAAAGAAGGTTGTATACCTGGAAGAATCCTGGAGATACTAATAGGTATCAGATAGATTATATAATGGTAAGACAGAGACCAGGTTTTAAATTGTAAGACATTTCCAGGGGCAGATGTGGATTCTGACCACAATCTATTGGTTATGAACTGCAGATTGAAACTGAAGAAACTGCAAAAAGGTGGGAATTTAAGGAGATGGGACCTGGATAAACTGAAAGAACCAGAGGTTGTAGAGAGTTTCAGGGAGAGCATAAGGGAACAATTGACAGGAATGGGGGAAAGAAATACAGTAGAAGAAGAATGGGTAGCTCTGAGGGATGAAGTAGTGAAGGCAGCAGAGGATCAAGTAGGTAAAAAGACGAGGGCTAATAGAAATCCTTGGGTAACAGAAGAAATATTGAATTTAATTAATGAAAGGAGAAAATATAAAAATGCAGTAAATGAAGCAGGCAAAAAGGAATACAAACGTCTCAAAAATGAGATCGACAGAAAGTGCAAAATGGCTAAGCAGGGATGGCTAGAGGACAAATGTAAGGATGTAGAGACTTGTCTCACTAGGGGTAAGATAGATACTGCCTACAGGAAAATTAAAGAGACCTTTGGAGAGAAGAGAACCACTTGTATGAATATCAAGAGCTCAGATGGCAACCCAGTTCTAAGCAAAGAAGGGAAGGCAGAAAGGTGGAAGGAGTATATAGAGGGTTTATACAAGGGCGATATACTTGAGGACAATATTATGGAAATGGAAGAGGATGTAGATGAAGATGAAATGGGAGACACGATACTGCGTGAAGAGTTTGACAGAGCACTGAAAGACCTGAGTCGAAACAAGGCCCCGGGAGTAGACAACATTCCATTAGAACTACTGATGGCCTTGGGAGAGCCAGTCATGACAAAACTCTACCATCTGGTGAGCAAGATGTATGAGACAGGGGAAATACCCACAGACTTCAAGAAGAATATAATAATTCCAATCTCAAAGAAAGCAGGTGTTGACAGATGTGAAAATTACCGAACTATCAGTTTAATAAGTCACAGCTGCAAAATACTAACGCGAATTCTTTACAGACGAATTGAAAAACTGGTAGAAGCGGACCTCGGGGAAGATCAGTTTGGATTCCGTAGAAATGTTGGAACACGTGAGGCAATACTAACCTTACGACTTATCTTAGAAGAAAGATTAAGGAAAGGGAAACCTACGTTTCTAGCATTTGTAGACTTAGAGAAAGCTTTTGACAACGTTAACTGGAATACTCTCTTTCAAATTCTGAAGGTGGCAGGGGTAAAATACAGGGAGCGAAAGGCTATTTGCAATTTGTACAGAAACCAGATGGCAGTTATAAGAGTCGAGGGGCATGAAAGGGAAGCTGTGGTTGGGAAAGGAGTGAGACAGGGTTGTAGCCTCTCCCCGATGTTATTCAATCTGTATATTGAGCAAGCAGTAAAGGAAACAAAAGAAAAATTCGGAGTAGGTATTAAAATTCATGGAGAAGAAGTAAAAACTTTGAGGTTCGCCGATGACATTGTAATTCTGTCAGAGACAGCAAAGGACTTGGAAGAGCAGTTGAACGGAATGGACAGTGTCTTGAAAGGAGGATATAAGATGAACATCAACAAAAGCAAAACGAGGATAATGGAATGTAGTCTAATTAAATCGGGTGATGTTGAGGGGATTAGATTAGGAAGTGAGACACTTAAAGTAGTAAAGGAGTTTTGCTATTTAGGGAGTAAAATAACTGATGATGGTCGAAGTAGAGAGGATATAAAATGTAGACTGGCAATGGCAAGGAAATCGTTTCTGAAGAAGAGAAATTTGTTAACATCGAGTATAGATTTAAGTGTCAGGAAGTCGTTTCTGAAAGTATTTGTATGGAGTGTAGCCATGTATGGAAGTGAAACATGGACGATAACCAGTTTGGACAAGAAGAGAATAGAAGCTTTCGAAATGTGGTGCTACAGAAGAATGGTGAAGATAAGGTGGGTAGATCACGTAACTAATGAGGAGGTATTGAATAGGATTGGGGAGAAGAGAAGTTTGTGGCACAACGTGACTACAGGAAGGGATCGGTTGGTAGGACATGTTTTGAGGCATCAAGGGATCACAAATTTAGCATTGGAGGGCAGCGTGGAGGGTAAAAATCGTAGAGGGAGACCAAGAGATCAATACACTAAGCAGATTCAGAAGGATGTAGGTTGCAGTAGGTACTGGGAGATGAAGAAGCTTGCACAGGATAGAGTAGCATGGAGAGCTGCATCAAACCAGTCTCAGGACTGAAGACTACAACAACAACAACAGTAGGAAAAATTCCTGTTAGTAGCATTTTTTTTTACTGACAGTAGAAATTATTGACAAAATAAAGTATACATACATGTGCACACATTTATATATACAGATATTTGATTATCATTACAGTTTATAAGTTAGTTGCAGGAAATACCAAACTAAAAAGTTGGAGGGTGTGATGAGAGCAACACATTTCTTCATCATGGTAGTTTATATTTATAAATTTACGTACTGGAGTCTTAAACTGCAGTCATATGACCGTTAGGGGTAGTTAATTTAGTGCACAGGATTTAATATCTTTAATTTTATGGTACAAGTAATCAATTTTTTGTGGCTCATAGTCATTATTTTTGCATATAGTTTTGATAATATTGACTTCTTTCTCCTTGGCAGTTGAACTGAGAGAAATTTTATTTATGGTGTTTAACATGTGTCTGAAACAAACCATCTTGTGCTGTGTAGCACCTCTTGAAGAATTCTTTATAATGATATTTGCTGTGGTTGGTTTTCTGTGTGTTTCAAAGGCATGATTTCCATTCAACTTTTTTATTCTAAGATAAAACAAATTTATGCCCCCTTCTGTTTGATGCTCTACAGTGAACTTAATATTTGAATGCATGTTACTCATGGCATTTTCAAATAATTCCATTTCATCTACTGCATCACTGAACAAGCTTCTTGAGTCATTAACATACCTTTCTTAATAAATCAGTTTATCTTTTGAAAGGATATTGGCCTTGAAAAATTCATATTGTAAATGTTTAATGTAAATATTGGCCAAAAGGCCTGCAAGACTGCTTCCCATTGCTAGGTCATCTCACTACATATAGATTTCCTTGTTGAATGAAAAGTAGTTACGTGCTAGAGTTAATTTTATCATCTCTATGAGTTCATATCTCTGTACCTTGCAATGCTTTTTGCTTCTTTTATTAAATGTTACTTTATTATTTCAATAATATCACAGACAGGTATATCTGCACACAGTTTTACAATGCAGAGGGATACAAAGCTGGCACTGTCAGGTATGCACACATTGCTTACATCATTAATAAATTGTTGGGGATTTTTGGCACAGAAGTTCTCTTGAAGTATGTAAAATGAGGAAATCGTTAATCATTTTGGAGATGTAATATGCAGGACTGTTCCTTAAGTTAACAATAGGATGAAATGGGCACTGACATTTCTGTATGTTTGTCTGAGATCTTAGCTTTGGAGGCACATGATTCATCACTATGCCTTGTTGAAAGTCATCATCTGATAAAAGGTAGCTGCAATTTTTAATAAATTTGCTAAGCTTAGTTTGATATTTAGGTATGTGACCAGCCTTCAGTTCCTTTGTATTGTTTTGAAAAAAGGATTGTAGGGTTTTATTGATGTTGTCTTTGTCATATATAACTACTGCAGCGTTCCTTTAATCTGCCTTAACAACAAGGGATTTGTTTTCTGTAAGTTTCTTATTAATGCTAGTAAGTATTGTTGACTCATTTTTCCCAGAAATATGTGTTGTTTGCGGATTTCCTGCAATAATTTGTTTGGATTTGGAACTTAGAGTATTTTGTACACTTGAGCTCAGTTTTTCAATGTCACATCCAATTTATTTGCTGACAACTAATTCTGTGATGTTTTTGTCATTCAGTTTTGGTACAATGTTATGCCTGAGACCTTTAATTGACAGACAAAGTTTAGATTAATGAAGTAAAATGTTGGTGGAATTTACTACTGTATCATAAAATTCCAGTTAAAAGGCAGTGGTGTTGTCAATAATATCACATGTTAATTTGGAAGTACGTGACTGAATTTTCTTTTCATGTTTCATGGAGATAATAAACCATTCTCTGCTTAGCTGTCTACGGATATTATTTAAGGTGTGCATGA
This sequence comes from Schistocerca nitens, assembly GCF_023898315.1. Classification (NCBI taxonomy): domain Eukaryota; kingdom Metazoa; phylum Arthropoda; class Insecta; order Orthoptera; family Acrididae; genus Schistocerca; species Schistocerca nitens. Next base: position 104,162,437 of record NC_064621.1, on the reverse strand, counting down.
AGTCTGTAGGTTGCATCTGATATATATTTGTCTGTTTCGTATGTCGTTCTTCCATGTGGAGGAAGCTGATAATTGGCTTCTGAAGGTATGAATTGTCATCCAGAACCGGTTATGGCACTACAATAAACATTTTTAAAGTATATGGGGCCAATTGTGTCATTCACCAAACACCATTAATGGCCCTAGAGATCACAAGATACAACATGTGTAAAGAAACATTGAAATTGCGAAGCGAGACATTTCACATCGTTTATACATTTAAAAACTACAAAGTGAAGATTATGAAAATAGTACAAGATATAAAGTTTAACAAGATCTGTCTACTTTTAAATGTATCCCAAACTGCATTAAGTTTACATTAAGAGCCAGAGTAAATCTGTGCACATTGCCTAATCGAAGTGTGACATAATGCAGTTAAAAATCAGATTCGCCCCCCCCCTCCCCAAAGGAAAATAAGCATACTAAACACGTAAATATATGAAATGCAACTTCAACTCTGTAATCAGATGCATCTACAGACATCATGCACATCTTAAATAACCTCAATAGGCAGATAATTAAAGAACAGTTGATTATCTCCATCAGAGATAAAAAGAATTCAGCCACTTACTTCACAATTAACAAAGTATCCTACTGATACCAGCAACGACCTGGAATTTGAATTTTATGTTAGAGTAGTAAACTCCACCAGCATTTTACCTGAAGAAGCTCAACTTCATCTACTAAATAAAGTTCTCACAACTGAACTTACAAAAACATCAAAGAATTAGTTGTCAGCAAACAAATTGGACGTGACACTGAAAAACTAAGCTAAAAAGAACAAAATATTGTAACTTCAAAATCCAAACAAATTATTGCAAGAAATCTAAAAACACATATTTCTGGGGAAAAAACGAGTCAACAATACTTACTAGCATTTATAAAAACCTACAGATAACAAAGCCCTTCTTGTTAATACAGATAAAAGTAACATTACAGTAGTTATATATGACTACATCAACAAATCCCTACAATTCTTTCTTCAAAACAACCTGAAGGAATTGAAGACTGGTCTCATACCTAAATATCAAACTAAGCTTAACAAATTTATTAAAAATTGCAGCTACCTTGTATCAGATGCTGACTTTCAACAAAGCATAGTGATGAATCATGTGCCTCCAAAACTAAGATCTCAGACGAAGATACATAAATCTCAGTGCCTATTACATCCCATTATTAACTCAAGCAATAGTCCTGCATATTACAGCTCTAAAAAGCATAAAGATTTCCTCATTTTACATATTTGAAGAGAACTTCTGTACCAAAAATCCCCAACAATTTTTTAATGATGCAAGTGATGTGTGCATACCAGGCAGTGCCAGATTTGCATCCCTGTGCATTGTAAAACTGTGTACAAATATATCTGTCTGTGATATTATTTAAATAATTAAGTGAAATTTAATTTAAAAAAGCAGATAGCTTTGCGAGGCATACATATATGAACTCATAGAGATGTTAAAATTAACTCTAGCACATAGCAACTTCTCATTCAGCGAGAAAATGTGTATGCAACCAGATGACCTAGAAATGGGAAGCAGTCCTGCAGGCCTTTCAGCCAATATTTACATTAAACACTTGGAAATTAAATTTTTCAGGGCGAATATCCTTTTAAAAGATAAACAAATTTACTATAAAATGTATGTTGATGACACAATAATCTCCTTCACTGGTACAGTAGAGGAAATGGAATCATTTGCAAATGCCATGAGTAACATGCACCACAATATCAAATTCAGTGTTGAGCATCACACAGTAGGATGCATCAGTTTTCTTGATCTTAGAATAAAAAAGATAAATGAAAAGCATGTCTTTACAATTCATAGAAAACTAGCCACCACAAATGTAATTATAAATAATTCTTCATGGCACCCTTCACTGCACAAAATGGCATGTTAAACTGTGAAACTCCCTCAGTTTATCTGCCAAGGAGAAAGAAATCTATATTATCAAAGTTGCAGCTAAAGATAATGGTTGTAAGGGAAGGGCCCAGGTGGCACAGGCTGTCATTGAAATGAAGAACGTCATTTTGGGCGGCGTGCTCAGATATAGGTTGAAAGATCTTATCAAGAGCCTTAGTAAAATGAGATTATTTGTGAGGGAAGTGGAATGGGAGTGAGAAAATTGTAATAGTTACTTGTACAAATTAACACTTTCAGGATTTTTTGATTTACTTGTTCCGTGAATCCTTGCTTCTTGTCAAATTTTTTGATTCTAGGACAATGGGAAGTACCCTATGGGTTTTGACGAGTGAGCTTGCGAGTACCAAAAGATGAGCTTATTTTTTTATTGCATTGACTGAGAAGCTTTAACGTTTTACACCGCCAAGGGGCAGTAAATCTAAGTAATTTATATCAGTTTGAACTTGATTCATCTACCCGTTCCTGACTTGGGAAGACAGGCAGACAACAAAGAGGCCCTATAAGTGTTTCGTTTTTACCCACTGGCGTATGGAACCTTAAAAAGAAAGGGAAGGAAACTGCTCCTCGACAACGTGATGTGCTGTATGGAAGATCAAAATTTTTTAAACTACTTATAAGCACATTGACTCTGTAGCGCCGAGAGCAAGTATATGACAGAGCGTTCGGTTCAGCCCCAGAAACAGTCATAGTGTCGCTGCTGAGAGTAAATCTCTTTGTCTAATCGGATTCTAGGTGCATTTATTAAGGTGGTCCATTAGACGAGCTCGGAGTTCGGCCCACATTTTTAACTTTTATTTACAACCACGGAAGAGGTGTGTTCAAGAGTGTCATTCCAAACATTATTCTTAGAGCCGCTTTCGCTCAGCAATATTTCGTTCTACTAACCGAAAGTAACATTTAAGTTCTCCGTGAAAGTAGATAAACTTTGATTATAAATTGATTAATCTGTTTGCGAACTTTCAAATGACACAATGTAGAAAAACTGAATTACTGTAGCCATTCGAGATGGTTATATATCTACAGCTATCCTATGAAATACTTGGAAGATAATACTTCGTACTGTTTCTGTTTTTAAGTCTTCGTATTATTCCATTTTCTTCGGAGCCATAGGAAGAATGATTGCAGTTTTTCTGACCTTGCTCTCACTACTCCCACAGGAGGGATAAGTAAGGGGTTTTATTTTATTCCTAGGTTCCTGACACTAAGATTATTCTCCAGTTATGGTTCCACAGGATAGTTTGCCTCTATGTTAAAGTATCTATCAGCTCAGTCTACTTTTTTTAAAAAAAGTATGTGTTTCGCATGTCCTACTACTCGCATGTGTGACTGGACGCGCACACTTGATAAAGACTTTACTATAAGTCGCACGATGATTTGTGTTCTCTGGAGACTGATTACATTTTTCTTCTATGCTACGAATGACCAGCTGTGTTATACCCATTACTGTTCGATTACGCTATTGGTAAGGAATCACTCTAAATATTAGCAGCCATAAAATACCTAGGACTAACATTCCGGGGTGACGTAAAGCACAAAGAGAAAAATACAACTTGTTGTATAAATAGCAGATGCACGTGTGAGATTCATTAGAAAATCCTAAGGAAACGTAATTCAGCCACAAAGAGGAAATATTACAACAGTTGGTTGACCGATTCTTGGGTACAGATCGCCTGAAACACTTATCATGTTCGATTAATAGAAGAGATACAACGAAGAACTACACATTTCTTGACGGCATCGTTTAGTAGGCACAAAGGCGTTAATCAGGCGTGCAAAAAACTCCAATGAAGGCCGCTACAAAAGAGGCATTGCAATCACGTAGAAGATTATTGGAAGAGCAGGACAACGCAACGGAAAGATAACTAGCCTTTGTCACTTACAGTACTGATAGTGGCGCCAAGTCAGGGAGAAGAAGAACACACAAGTTTCTTTGGGTATGCTACTCAACGATTGTTGTATCCTGCAGAGCTACCAGTTCGCGGATGTGTAGACTGCCACATTTCAAACACTTTCAGCGCTTCCATCGTGAATTTATAGGACAAGGCAAAGGCCAGAGATATTACTGCTATGAAAGCTGTTCCCAGTATGTCACGGCAAATGCAAATTCTGATTATTATGCAATTCCGTGACGGGTGGGGGCAGCGAGAAACATTCAAAGATGGCAAAACTGAGCAAAAAATATAGATGAATTACATTAATGGATACTGTCATAAAATGTAATTTACGTATACACGTAATTATCAGGTTACGGCCTATTAATATCGTGAGAGACGATACATCAAGTCACTGAAGCGACTGCGACGTTGTGGTTCGAAGGTAACTGACCGATCACTCTAACATGATTTTTAAGTTGAAAATATACGTAAGGAGTGAAAGCAAATGATCAGCAACCCGATCTCAAGATGAGTCTGCTTAGCGATATTCAACAGATAACGAGAGAAAGTGTTCGGTCCTTCTACTCTCGAACAATTCTTCACCAGTTCTCTTTCTCAACAGTCTCCGAAAAGAAAGATGCAAATATTCATGCGAAGTTATGGTTATTACCATGTGATATGATCAGGGCTGAAACTACAATTAAATTCTCCCTACACAGTTCAAGGGAATATCTTACATTTTATGTAAAGTTTCGGCACATAGAAACTTGTGTGCTTACTCTAAAACAGCCAGACGACGGAATGGCGGGAATAACTGAAGTACAGTTTCATTTGTCTTGCAGCGAAAGAGATACAGAGTTATTTTCCGTTTGGCTTCTTTAACAAAAGTCTTTGACCAAACGTTTTTATTATTATTTTTATTGCAAACTGTGTTTTAAGTAGAAAAATAAAAAAAAATGAATTCACCATATATCACCGTATTAACATGTTTCTATTGGTAAATTTTATCTCGTACTTTAGACGGTAACGAAGTTACAACGGGGCTATGCATATATGCATATACGTATTTCGTGGCCAGAATCTATAACGCTATACACTCTGGCAAACAGTCACATTTTCTATGCGATTTAGAACCGAGAACAGTGCGGACGCAATACTGTCTATGAATGTTCGTCAAACCAAGAATGGTGTACATGCAGCCACGTGAACACAGCCTTTGCTATATTCGAAAACAGGAGTCTTCACAGCATATCTGATGTTGAGATTTACAGGTAAGGGCAAGAGGTAGTCGCCGAGAATGCTGAGATATACATCCTGGTTCACGTTCACGATATTTTGAATGAGGTGAGACAGGATATGGCACAAAACCTCCACTTCAGTATCACAGGACACTCTCTGTGACTGTTTGATACGATCGAGAAGTTACTTAGCATTCGAAAAGAGGTAAAATCGCGACTCACCTGACTACACCACATGCCGCCAGCCAATTACTGTCCAGTTTCTGTCTTGTTTGGCGCAGTGAAGATATGCCTCTGCAGACAGAGGCCTTTTACAAGGTACCAGACGCCAAAATTCAATTACTTGGAGTTCCATTCGCAGTGTTCTCTTGGAGACTTGTGGAGATTGATCTGCATTCACTGATAACAATAATTTTTGTCGGTTTCGAAACCTAATCTGATCGACAAAGCCTTACACTTGTCTGATGTTCTTGTCGGTTAAGGTCATTTTACGAACGGTTAATAATGGGATAATCTCTGTATATGTACAATGTTCCATGATCCTTTCCCCTATCTGACATTTTCAACGTCACATCCCTCCCCTCCCCCCTCACTGCAACACCACCCCTCTTCCTGTAGAGCACTTCGGCTGTTGTTATTCTGTATTTACTTAGGATTTAATTAGTGACCCGAGGGGGTTACCCTTTTGTCTGGATGTAAAATGTTGATGTTTATTTAGGATCTAATTTAGTACACGCTTAATTATCCTTGTCACTATGAGATATATAATATCAAAGATGCCTGCCGCACCCCTATCACTATCGCTATAATCCATGACTCATTGTAGCCGCATGATGTTTTTCCAAGATAGTTTTATCTTAATTAGTATAGCTTATGGTCCAGTATCACTATCAGAAACAAGGCTGCCGCTACTATGACATAATAGTGGACATAGCCTAGGGCAAAGACGATGTGAATTTGAAAGCATTCAAGTGAGATAGTTTGCATTTTGCATGGTTTATCTATGCAGAAATGTTTTTGCGTCCCTCCAGTCATGGTTCAAATGGTTCAAATGGCTCTGAGCACTATGGGACTCAACTGCTGAGGTCATTAGTCCCCTAGAACTTAGAACTAGTTAAACCTAACTAACCTAAGGACATCACAAACATCCATGACCGAGGCAGGATTCGAACCTGCGACCGTAGCGGTCTTGCGGTTCCAGACTGCAGCGCCTTTAACCGCACGGCCACTTCGGCCGGCCCTCCAGTCATGTAATCAGTAGTATTACGTTATAGTGCGCTGCACCTCACACATGGCTCAGTTGCACTGCGGGGATGAATAAACAAACGAAAGTGCTAGTCACTTTTTCCATATCTAAAGATCGCTTTTTTTTCTTTTTTTTTGTGCAGTCATATTGTAACATCCCGTGTTGTAAGAAAGAATGCAACAATTATGGCTTACCTCGCCCTGCCAGTAGCTGAGAGCAGGGAGCCGTATCACATCAGGGGCTGTGGCTCTGCTCTGCTCTGCTCCTAGCAGCATCGCTATGTGTCTGTAGTGGAAGGACCATGCCATGCCCCAACAAACGGATTAATCACTCCAACCTGCACCAGAAGCAGATAAGAGTCTTTGAGTCATCGACCCACCAGCCTGAAGAAGCAACTGCCAACACTCAGGCTGCACTGTGCAACACACCCACCAACATGGCCACCATGCATCTGTCGACAGACCCAGGTTCAGAGTGCACCGCTATAGTGATATCACTCTCACGTAAGCTACTGGATGGTTTCTGGCTTCTTAGTCGTCTGTAATATTTCCAAGAAGGAGATAACATTCCCACCACCCTTATATACTACACCTAGCAAGGTTCACCTGTATAGAGCTGAACACACTTTGCTTGCAACTTAGTTGCTGCAGTGACCACATAATTTTTTGAGGTATGATCGATCTATGAATTTGTGTGTTACAATCTTATGACAGTTGTAGAACATTTTGTTATTCGTCTGTTCAAGTACAGATCTGTGGTATCATCTCCCTCCTATATGGTAGCATAATACAGGGTGTAAAAAAGAATCATCCGATTTGGCACCTCTGTATATCTGAAGCTAATAAGCATACATAGTGAATTTTGGTTTTTGATGTACGGGAAACTCAAAGTTTTTTTCATACCTTTTCATAAGTGTTAAATATGGTGCCATTGAGATCCATGGCATATCTCAATGCGGTATTCATTTGTTCCTACTCGCAGCGAGTATGTCTTTACTTACAGCTTCCACGGCTGCTGTTATGTGAAGGGCTTATTCCAATAGTGGTACTAGTACATTGCCTCCACTTTTCTGCCTATAATGATTCTGAAATTAATGATCCAAACAAACAGAAAGAAAGGTTCATCTTCTGGTACCGCGCGCCATGGAATTTGAATCCCTGCCAGACGTTATGGACGTCGAAGACCCCTAGATGTCTCTGCACCATCGCGCCGTAAGCTGTGGCAGCGCGCGCCTCCTGGCCCGCTTTCAGTGTGAGGGCGCCACAGTGGAACACGTGGTTCCAGCGGCCAGTAGCGGCGCCCCCGATAGAGTACTTAAGCGCCTGCCTCTCGCTCAGCCAGTCCCCTCTTGGCAGGTCCCTGGACTCGCACACGTTCCGTGGACATTGGCGCGCCGGATATCACCGCCTAGTGTTTGTGTGTGGCGTCGTGTTCGTGCTCAAGTGTTCCAGTGTTTATTCGTTCGTGCTCCAATGTTTGCGTGTGCCATCTATCGTCTCTGTGAGTGTCCACGTGCCTGACCATTCTTATCTTGACTATGCGCCCGTGAACGGCTCCGTGTGTTTTAATTTTGTATGTCTATATCTGTATATCCACCCTGTCTGTTCTATGATTGTCTTCTTTTGTATCTTTAGTTTTATCTGTGGCCGAAGAGCGGCGTACTATGCCGCTGCTGGTCTACCTATAGAAGGTGGGAATTAACGATAAAGGAAAAAAAAAAAAAAGCTCAGCCAGTCAGTCTTATCTTGCATACGCCTGTGGACACATCGCCTCGCGTTAGACAGCTTACTTACATTCTTGTTCTGTGTACGAGTGGACGTGTTTGTTAGGTTTCCTTGTGACTCCGTTGTTCGATCTTGTTGTTGTTCGTTCTGTTCTTCGTTGGTCGTGTCCGTCCTCTCCCGTTGTGTTGTTGTTCGTGGGCCTCTCCGCGGGTCCCGCCGCAATTTCCGTCATTTCAACCCTGTGAGCGTCCCAGTCGCATTTACAACACATCTCTAGCAAGAAGCCATATGCTTGAACATTTCTGGTATCTCAACTGTAGATTTTTCAGCGCTCATTTAACTTTAGGACTCTGTATCTCAGAATGAACAAAAATGGACTTGTAGCACTATTGAAATAAGTCCTTCATGTGATGTCTCAGTTCATTCATTGTTGTTGGTAACAGAGGCACGTAAACAGAGTCTTTTATAAACCGCCACAAGAAATAATCACAGACGGTCAGGTCCAGTGACCTTGGAGGTCAGTAATGTAAGGCTGAATCATTTGGTCCAGTGCAACCGATCCATCAGAATTCTTTTGATTTAAAAATTCCCGCACTTCCAGATGACCATCCTCTTGGTAAATGAAGTCGTTCGTCAGTGGGAAAAGAAAGTTCTCAAGCATATGTGCTGCCTGTAATACTGTTCTCGGCAAATAAAAATGGACCATATATCTTTTCCCACAAAACACTTTAAATTTCGGAGAGCCCCTATCATGTTGTACAACTTCAAATGGCTCTGAGCACTATGGGACTTAACATCTATGGTCATCAGTCCCCTAGAACTTAGAACTACTTAAACCTAACTAAGCTAAGACCATCACACAACACCCAGTCATCACGAGGTAGAGAAAATCCCTGACCCCGCCGGGAATCGAACCCGGGAACCCGGGCGTGGGAAGCGAGAACGCTACCACACGACCACGAGCTGCGGACTGTACAACTTCATGTGGTTGGTCCGTATCCCATGTTTTCACATTATGACGGTTCACCATTCCATGTAGATGGAATATTGCCTCATCACTAACCACTAAGCGTGGAAGAAAACTGTCATCCTCCATCTTGCCAAGAACGAAATTACAGAAATCTACACGTTGTTGTTCGTCACCTTCACGAAGAACTTGCTGTGGATGAATTTTGTATGGTTTCATATGTAAACGTCGACGCAACACACACCAGACGGACATCGGGGGGCATGATGAGCTGTCGAGCTGCACGGCTAACGGATTTCTTCGGTCTCCTTATGAAACTATGGCGGATGCATTCGACGTCTGTGTCAAACTCTCGGGGATGGCCCAGCGAATTGCACTTACACAACCTGTTTCTCGGAATTGTTCATGCCATCGTCATATGCTCTGTGCTATAGAAGGACCAACACCATATCTAGTAGGAAAGTCACGCTGAACAGTTATTACTAGACACCGGATCATATGCATTTGCAATTTGCATGTTGCATGTGCATTTGCACATTTGGCTCCTTTTCAGCAGTTATTGTATGTTTTAACTAAAAACTAGTGACGATGCATATTTTCGCTCTATGTTTACAGTCCGCTGCTATATCTTTATTACCACGACGTCTTTAGATTACGTCCCCTCAGCCCCCTCCCCCCGCCCCCCTCCCCGCCCCACACACCCGGCTAACAACTGGCTTCAGGTATAGTTTTAAGAGTTCCTCCTGTTGTATAAATTTCTTTACCAGCATAAGCAGCCGTGTGCGGTTATTTTTAGGTTTCATCTCCTATTTAGCTCGTCTCTTGTTCTATGCATTTCATTTTTTGATATACGTTGATCCACGGTTGGGAATATATGGGCTATTTAGCCCCGACTCATATATAAACTTTCTCGTATTCGCATACGCATGCGCATTCAAGTAACTTCCCTTGTCTTGCGCATGTGCATAGATAGCGGGTCAGGCTTGTAAATGAGCGACCGTTTGTAGCTGCAGTTTATGGCGGGTCATGGCCCATCGAACATAGGTCGGTGTGAGGTGGAACGTGCACCATTAAGTTAAGCAGTGGATTTGACTTTTTACATATGTACTGTTGTGTTTTCCTTTTCTTTTTCGTTTATAAATGTATAGCTATGGTGTTCTTTTAATCATTGACAAAGGTCTTCTTAGGCACTCGTAGGTTTTATTGTTGTTCTGAAGAAGGTGTAGTTATATACGCCGAAACCTGGGTTAACACTTAACACTAGGTGTTTTTTTCCCAATCGAGGTTTTTTTTAGTTGTTTAATATATAAACTTGAAAAGTTAAATCATTCTACGATTGGCAGTATGATAAAAACAGGAAAAGCTCTCGAAGTATTTTATCCCAATTTTATGCATGCGATGAGCTGAGCTCATGAAGTACATCTCCTTGCTGAAGAAGTAAATCCACGTTTGTGAACGTGAATAAACTGATTTCATTCACAAAGAAAACGTTTCTAAAGGCTCCTGCTCACATCAAGACCTACAAAGAAAAACTATCAAATGTGCCTTTACTTCCCGAACCAGTGGTAGGTCGTTGGGGTACGTAGGTCGAAGCTGTGTTGTTTTACAGTGAACATTTCGAGGCTATTAGAGGGGTAGTAAAAGACCTCGATAGCGCAGAGACTTTGGCAGTTTGCCTGTGCAAGGAAGCCTTCAATGATTCCGGTATTAAAAAAGACATTGCTGTGATTAGCACTAATTTCCCCTTATACCTACAAGTATAGGAAAGCTTTAAACTCAAGGTTGAATGAATCTATTTAGTTAATGAAAAAATTACTGTAGTGAACTCTGCACTGCTGGAGGTATTCCCAAGAAAACATAAAGAAAAGATTGAAAACATTTTAAACAATAACCCAGGCTTTGAACCCTTGTATCAAATTGATAGTCTTAATAATGGGATGAGTGAACTTTTACCATAAACAATAAGTGCCAACATAGCACCCAAATTGAAATACTGCACAGTTACTTGAGTTGATGCAGAACGGTCCTTTTCCTCTTCCAAAAATGTTTTGAGTGATCGAAGACACTACCTTAATACCGAACATTTAGAAAAGTATTTCGCGGTTAATGTTTACAATAGCAGAAAAAATGTAAAATAAATTATAATTGATGATTTAGTCCAATAGTATTAATCAAAAGTTAATGCCATCCAAAAAAATTCATGATTGTATGTTGTTTTTTTGAACAAAATATTATGGAATTTTTCAGCATGCCCCTCTGCGTGCGATATATCTCGAAGTTGGTCCTGTAGATATCGATTATTTCGCTGCGACTCACTCGCATCGCACCCGCTTGTTACCGACAACAATAGCAACGAAGGAACAATTGTTGACACACGGTGTGCGTCCCCATTTTGCGAATTTTTAGAAAATAATCCCAGAAAGGCCTCTTTCCTAACCTTTACCAGAAATTATTCAGAAAATAATATCAGCGTTCTAAATGTACCGATTTTTCGCGCGGTCGGCGCTCTTCCTTGTAACTGATATGCACCGATTCGACTTTGAGATTAATGCATGCATTAACAACCACGTTTTTTTATTATTTGATCTTGCATATATCGACATTTTTCATGCATTTTAAAGCATTTTTCATACATATTTGCATGCGTGTTTTAATGTTTCTATGATGCATGTAATCCGGCCTCTAGTTATTACTGACCCGCACTGCGCGGAACGTAGAACACGAAACACTTTCTGATCCTGACACCATTTTTTTAGAACTGAAATGCGGGTACAATGCTGCTACGTAGCGGGAACCTTGTAAAACTATAGGGTTTGCTCTTTCCAACAATACGGTGTTCACACACATATCTCATATAACAAATATCATAGATCGGATGATTCTTTTTAATACAAAAATGGTTCAAATGGCTCTGAGCACTATGGGACTTAACTTCTGAGGTCATCAGTCCCCTAGAACTTAGAACTTCTTAAACCTAACTAACCTAAGGACATCACACGCATCCATGCCCGAGGCAGCATTCGAACCTGCGATCGTAGCGGTCGCGCGGTTCCAGACTGTAATGCCTAGAACCGCTCGGCCACTGCGGCCGGCTTTTTGATACACCCTGTATTATTTGACTGTATGGGCTTACATGGTACATTCCATCCGTTCACAGGCATAGCGTGTACCTCCCGCTACTTGCGTAGCGCACATTCACAAACTTGCTCCTTTGTTAGTGACTCGTAGTGCGGTGTGGTCTACATTGTGTGTATACTAGCTAATTAAAAGTATCCCCAGACCTACTAGTGGATCTTAACAACGGGTGTGTCTATGGTCTAAATACACATGGTATTTCAAAAGAAAATAAAGAAAATTGTGACTAGCAGTAACATAAAATATTATATGTTGTAAGTAGTACTGCACGCGGAATTCGCGAATATCTGATATAAAAGTCAGCCTGAGAGTGTTTCTGATTGTTTCTGACATCCGCATGTACAATTCGAGTGTCGGTATCTCATGTCTGCGTTATAAATGGTATTATGGATGACATAAGTGTTTCATTGTAGAGGAAAAGTAGTGTAATATTCTTAGTGATTTGTCTTGGGAACAAATCACGGTGCGACAGTAACACTCCATTATATTTAATGCTGATGAACTACAGATTCAAGTAATGAAATTAATTCCTGATAGTCAACTTAACTGTAATAGGTATAGATGCAACACATACAGCGACATAGGAAAATCTGTGCCGGATCGGAACTCTAATCCAGATTTCTGGCATACTGCGGTCACCATACCACTTAGGACCCGAGCCCGCTCCTCGGACCGAAGCAGATTTCAATGGCTTTCAATATTTTAATCTGTAGTTCGTCATCAAATATAAGTATTTTTAAGACGAGAACAGGCCTGTGGTGAAAATGACAACCTATTGCCTGTGACTTCTAAAATTTGCACTGGAATCACGAGATTTAGCGAGTGTTGGTAAATTTATTAAATGCCTATGAGACGAAACAAATACACTACGTGATCAAAAGTATCCGGACACCCCCAAATCTTACGTGTTTCGTATTAGGTGCATTGTGCTGCCACCAACCGCCAGGTACTCCATATCAGCGACCTCAGTAGTCATTAGACATAGTGAGAGAGCATAATGGGGAGCTCCGCGGAATTCACTGACTTCGGACGTGGTCAGGTGATTGGATGTCACTTGAGTCATACGTCTGTACGAGAGGTTTCCACACTCCTAAACATCCGATGTGATAGTGAAGTGGAAACATCAAGAGACACATACAGCTCAAAATAATACAGGCCGACTTCGTCTATTGACTGACAGAGACCGCCGACAGTTGAAGAGGGCCGTGTAATAGGCGGACATCTATCCAGGCCATCATGCAGGAGTCCGCCCCCGGTAGCGGAATGGTCAAAGCGACAGAATATCACTTCTACGGGCCCGGGTTCGATTCCTGATTTTCTCCGCTCAGGGAATGGGTATTGTGTTGTCCTAATCATCATTATTTTATCCCCAACGACGCGCGAGTCGCTGAAGTGGCGTCAAATCGAAAGACTTGCACCAGGCGAACAGT